>NW_024423343.1:95219922-95249073 GCF_017311325.1 Ursus maritimus | reverse complement strand
TTTCCTCCCAGATCAAGCTCTGCATTGGACTCCACTCTGGACCTGGAGCCTTCTTAACTCTTCCAGATTGGGCATTCTAGGGCTAATTGCCATTCTGTTGAGAAGTTAGAAAAAATCAAGGAGAAAAAAAAATTCTCAATACACAGAAACCCAGTCTTAAAACAAAGAAGATAAAAAGCAACTTTTTTTTAAAGATTTTATTTATTTATTTGACACAGAGAGAGCACAAGTAGGCAGAGTGACAGGCAGAGAGAGAGGAAGAAGCAGGCTCCCCGCAGAGCAGGGAGCCCCATGTGGTACTCGATCCCAGGACCCTGCGATCATGACCTGAGCTGAAGGTAAACGCTTAACCAACTGAGCCACCCAGGCGCCCCTAAAAAGCAACTTTTGATCATGAAAGTTCCATGGGTGCTCCTGAAGATGCACTAAATTTTTTTTTCTTTTTTCTTCCCCACAGTGACTTTTCTTTCCTCCCCTCCCCTCCCCTTCTTTTCTTGGTGAAAACACTTTAGTCTACCCTCTTAGCAAATTTCAAGTATAACAAGACATGTTGTTAACTATAGTCACATTGCTATATATCAGATCCCCAGAATTTATTCGTCTTGCGTGACTGAAACTTTGTACCCTTAATCCCTCCTTAATGACCTAAAGCATCCCCCTCCAGCTCTGCTGTGTGAGCCTGTGAATGTTCCAGAGTTCTGCTTTCTCTGCTGTAAACTAGAGATAATTTGAAAAAAAAAAAAAAATCAGGGTTGTTGTGAAGAATAAATAAGACTGTGTCATAAGAACGGTTAGCACAGTGTCTGGCACATACTCCACACCAAATAAATAATTTGTTGTCATTGCTGTTGTGCTTTGACAAAAGTAATGCCTAGAAATATCGACTGACTTGCCCAAGGTCATACAGTCTAGGGGAGTGAAAATCAATTCTCATTCCATAAGAAAAGAGAAAAAAAATTAAGTAGTTTAAATTTTTTGGAGAACATGTATTTCTTGTGATGCTCACAATTGCTTTAGAGGTAAGGTATTAGAGGAATTATCCTCTCCATTGTATGGGTGAAAACACAGTGCCTTCAAGAAGTCAAATGATTTGCCTACCATGTTGACCAGAGGCAGAAGTAAAGCTTTGATTTCTGGAGGTCTAACCCTTCCCTTATCAGACACCTGTTTGACCTACACACAGGCTGCTTCACCACCTCGGTGGCTGGTAAGGTCCTTAGAGAGCAACACATCTGATGGTTCATAGCACCAAAGTCACTTAATCATGAGACTGGGAAGACTATGGAGCCCTTCTGCTCCAGGAGGCCTTACTCACTTTTCTGAATAATACATATCTTTCTTAAATGTTTTGAGTACGACAGACTCTTGGAAGAAATAAAATCTAAGGAATTCAATATTTAAAATAAATGTATTTTATCATGTGTGTGAATGACAGAAAAAAAAATTAAACAATTAGCAAAACAGGTAATGGCAGAAAACCAAATTAACATTCACACTCCTGGGAAAGAAGGAAACATACACTCATACAACTAATTAATATCTGTGTTTTTTCACTTACAAACTGAATATCATCAGAGACGAGGGAGTTGCAAGCTACCTGCTTTCAGATGCTATTTGCAAGCACACGGCAGTGACAAGTTAATGGCTTGGGTACACAGCCCCAGCAATGTAGGCTCAAGCTCATTAAACCGGCATAGGCATGGACGGCACGAAGGAGTGTTCTGAGGTGTTGTCGACTGAAGGTGCAAAATGAGATCAGCTTTTACATTACTGTTCAGCAACTCCAGATGGCCAGGAAAACCAAAGAGAAAAGAGTTTCATGTCATATCCTGGAGGTTTCTTGTATGGAAATGAGAAGCAGAGAAATTTCTATGAAAGCCGACACCATTCCCCAGGAATGACTATAGACCAAAGAGCCAATTGGTTTCCTAAACTAAAGACTTAAAACAGTGGTTTAAACCATACTTTCATGCTGCTTTGGAGATAAAATGGCAAAATCTTAGAACTAAAGTCGGTTTTAGAAGTCACCTTTATAACCTCATATCAATTATATGAAGTCTGGTAGAGTATTCTTATCATATGATTACCCAACCTTTCTATAGTATTAACTGGGATGGAGAACTCACTATTTTCTAGCTCGCCCTAACCAAAAGTTGGAAAACTGCACTTGCCAGATTAGACCTACCACAGTTGAGCAGACATCTGTCCCTGCTGACTTCCCTTTAGTTACATCCAGTCCACAGAAGAAATCTGACCTCTTACTCACAGGATGGCCTTTCCTATCCAATGATGCTTCTGATAACACCTCTAATTCCTTGCTTCTCTAGGTCTGAATTTCTACACCCATATTTCAGGAATTCTAGCTCATAATTCTGGTCTGCTTCCTTGCATACACAGCGAACGATAAACTCTGTCATTCAGGATTAGCACAGTTCCAGAAACCAGTTAGGACCAGCATAGAATCCTCCCCTTGACCACATCTCCAGAAGTCTACTACTTCTCTCTGCTTCAGTCAGATTTATTCCTTTGATTTTGCAAACTCATAGTTATTCACACTCATGTGTCTATCCTTGAATGAAGCAATTTTAAGATAATGGCAACCATTCACAAATCGGTGATAATTAATTGGGGGTTCATTGTACTACTCTTTCCACATTTATGTGTAATACAAAAAGTTGCACTATAAAAGTTGTATAAAAGATGACATGACCAGAATATCTCATTTTCAGACTTTCCGCACTGCCCCAAACTCTCAATTCTCATTTGAAACAAAGCAAAACTCATATTTTAACTCATAAGTAGATGTGTAGTGCATTAAGGGCATTAAGTCATTAGCGATGTTTTAAAAAATGTTCGCATTTTACATAAAACAGCATAAATTTGATTATCAGCTTAACCCATGCCATTTAGCAAGTCCATTAGAAACTGAAAAAGAGTAAAATCAAGTTTTGAAAAAGATAGTACAGAACCACAAAATACTAAACCTAATAGTGTTAAATAATAATAAAACTTCCACCCAAGCCAAGGGGCATGCAGTTTAGAAATAGGCACTAGCCATACTGTCCTTCGCTTTAGGGTCTATTGCCCAACAGCACCCATATTTGGATAATTCCAAAATGAGCCAAGTGGAGAGATCTCAGGTGCCATTCAGTCAAACTGTCTTATGGTGCAGATGAAGACTCTGAGGTCCATGAAGATGATGAATTTTGCCCATGATGAATATTCAACTATCGAGCCAGGACTCCTGATTCCCAGTGTAATTTTCTGTTTTCTATTCCATGTTGTTTTAAATTTCAGTTGCGGGTGCATATAATTTCAGGGTGCTTATAGAAACTAATCGGAGAAATTTCACTGTTTCCTACGTTAACTATATAGCATACACTTAATTTTATATTTAAAATTATTTTTTTCTTTTTATTGCCTTCCTCTTAATATTCTAGTTTTTAAACTTGTATTTGTGAAGTTACTATGCTTATAATCACCTGAATTTAACAGAATATGAGAACTTAAATTCTGATTTTGCAATCTTTTATTTTTTTTGTTGTTAGATATATAATATAATGATTCAACATTTCTATACACTACTCAGTGTTCATCCTAAGTGTGCTCTTAATCTGCTTTATCTATTGCACCCAAAAATCCACCCTCCTCCCCTCTGGCAACCACCAGTTTGTTCTCTGTATTTAAGAGTCTGTTTTTCCGTTTGTCTCTTTTTTTGTTTTATTTCTTAAATTCCACATATGAGTGAAATCAAATGGCATTTGTCATTTTTAACTTATTTCACTTAGCATCATACCCTTTAGGTCCATCCGTGTTGTCACAAATGGCAAGATGTCATTCTTTTTTATGGTCGAGTAATACTCCATTGTATGTATATCCCACTTCTTCTTTATCCATTAATTTATGAATGAACACTTGGGTTGTTGCTACATCTTGACTATTGCAAACAATGTTGCAATGAACACGGGTGCATCTCTCTCTTTGAATTGGTATTTTAAATTTCTCTGGGTAAATACCAATAGTGGAATTACTGGATCAGATGATAATCCTATTAAGAAACCTCCATACTGTTTTCCAAAATGCCTACCCCAGTTTGCATTCCCACCAACAGTGCATGAGGGTTCCTTTCACTCCATATCCTTGACAACACTCCTTATTTCTTGTCTTTCTTATTTTAGCCATCCTGACCTGTGTGAAGTGATATTTCATTGTGATTTTGATTTTACTTCCCTGGTGATTAGTGATATTAAGCATCTTTTCATGTGTCTGTTGGCCATTTGTATGTCTATCCTTGACAACACTCCTTATTTCTTGTCTTTTTTATTTTAGCCATTCTGACCTGTGTGAAGTGATATTTCATTGTGATTTTGATTTTACTTCCCTGGTGATTAGTGATATTAAGCATCTTTTCATGTGTCTGTTGGCCATTTGTATGCCTTCTTTGGAAAAATGTCTGTTCAGGTCTTCTGCCCATTTTATTTTCATTTAAGGTTATTTATTTATTTATTTATTTACCAAAGAGAGAGCACAAAAGCAGGGGGAGCAGCAGGCAGAGGGAGAGGGAGAAGCAGGCTCCTCACTGATCAGGGAGCCCAATGTGGGGCTTGATACAGGACCCTGGGATCATGACCTGAGCCAAAGGCAGGCACTTAATGACTGAGCCACCCAGGTGCCCCTCCTCTGCCCATTTTAATCGAATTATTATTTGATTAAATCATTTGATTATTTGATCTAATATTTTTTGGTACTGAGTTGTATAAATTTTTTACATATTCTGGATAGTAACTCTACATATCGGATCTATCATTTGTATATATCGTCCCCCATTCAGTAGGCTGCCTTGTTGTTTTGTTGAGGTTTTCCTTTGTTGTGCAAACAACCTTCTTGTTCAGTGTAGTTCCAACAGTTTATTTTTGCTTTTGTTTCTTTTGCCTGATGAGACATATCTAGGAAAACGGTTCTATAGCCAATGTCAAAGAAGTTACTGGTTATGTTTTCTTTCAGGAGTTTAATGGTTTCAGGTCTCATATTTAAGTCTTTAACTTACTTTGGATTTATTTTTGTGTCTGGTATAAGAAAGTGGTCCGGTTTTATTCTTTTGCATGTAGCTGTCCAGTTTTCCCAACATCATTTGTTGAAAAGACTGTCCTTTCCTTATATATATGCTTGTCTCCTTTATTGTATATTAATCAACTTTATAAATATGGGTTTAACTGGGTTCTCTAATCTATGTGTCTATTTTTGTACCAGTGCTGTACTGTTTTAATTACTACAGCTTTGTAATATATCTTGAAATCTGGGATTATGAGACCTCCAGTTTTTTCTTTCTCGCGATTGTTTTGGCTATTCAGGATCATTTGTGGATCCATACAAATTTTAGTATTACTTATTCTAGTTCTGAAAAACACGCTGCTGATGTTCTGATAGGCAGTCATTTAATCCATAGATTGCTTTGGGTAGTATGGACATTTTAACAATGTTCACTGCTCCAGTCCATGAGCGTGGAATTTCAATTTGTGCCATCTACAATTTCTTTCACCAGTGCTTTACAGTTTTTGGATTACAGGTCTATCACGTCCTTGGTTAAGTTTATTCCTAGGAAATTTAATCTTTTTAGTGCAATTGTGTATGGGTTTTTTAAAATTGCTCTTTCTACTTTATTATTGTATAGAAATGCAACATATTTCTGTTTATTAATTTTGTACTGGGAAACTTTACTGAATTTATTAGTTCTAGTAGTATTTTTGGTGGAGTTTTTAGGGTTTTTTATGTATAGTATCATGTAATATGCAAATAGTGGAGGTATTTCTTCTTACCAGTTTGGATAGCTTTTTTTTTTTTTTTTTTTTTTTTTTTTTTTTTTGGTCTGAATGCTGCAGCTAAGACTTGTAGTACTATGTTGAATAGCAGTGTGAACTTGAAGAAATCACCTATTTGCTTTAAACCTCAATTTGTTTATTTATAAAATGAACACATTTCTACTTAGGGAACTATAAAATTAGATATAATAAATTAAAAATAAAAATCATGACTCTTGGCTACTATTAGAAGCCCTCTCCCAAAAGCACAACTTTTATTATTACTATCATTAACAATAAATCGATGAAGGCAGATAATACACCTTCATTTTTTGCATCCCTACAGTATTATATGAAAATTACCATTTGATTTTCATCAAAAACACAGTAACAGGTAAATGTAGAAAAGAAATAGAACTAGATCTGGTAAATATACTGTTATATGTGAACACAACACATGAACACACATGAAACCAAACCACCGTTTAGATGAAATATTTCAGTTGACTCAATGCTCGTGTTTGAAATGACTTACCAGACAGAATATTAGCCATTTAATGATAAATGATATTATCTCTAGCAATTCTTCTCACTAAAGACTTTCTGAAGTGTGCCTATATGTTAATACTTGTTTATTCACTTTTTTTTAATGATTTTTTATTATATTATGTTAGTCACCATACAGTACATCCCCGGTTTCTGATGTAAAGTTCGATGATTCATTAGTTGCGAATAACACCCAGTGCACCATGCAATACGTGCCCTCCTTACTACCCATCACCGTTCTACCCCATTCCCCTACCCTTCTAGTTCTTATGTTCCATAGATGAGAGAAGTCATATGATATCTGTCTTTCTCCGCTTGACTTATTTCACTTAGCATTATCTCCTCCAGTGCCGTCCATGTTGCAGCAAATGTTGAGAACTCGTTCTTTCTGATAGCTGAGTAATATTCCATTGTATATATGGACCACAACTTCTTAATCCAGTCATCTGTTGGAGGGCATCTCGGCTCCTTCCATGATTTAGCTATTGTGGACAATGCTGCTATGAACATTGGGGTGCATATGGCCCTTCTCTTCACTACGTCTGTATCTTTGGGGTAAACACCCAGTAAATACTTGTTTATTCAATACAAAATAATGGAATAGTTGATTGTGTGCTATGTAAAGATCTCAGTGGCTCATCCAAACTGACTACATGACCAAGCTGATTAAGTAAAATTAGCCTTAGAAAGAAATGTATGTGGGCACTCACACACATACACACGCACAAAAGCAGAAAATGTGGCTCAAGGAAAACGAGGTGAATTAAAAGCTTAACATGTAAATGTAAGTTCTTATTATGGTTTGCTGCAAGACTTCTTTTTTTCATTTATAATCAATGATACAAAATGATTACATTTTCTCAAAAATCACCTAAGAATTCCAATCAAATTCAGTCAGATATGAGTCAAAGGAAATCTTCACTTATTATTAGATCTTTCCCTTAACACGCTTTTCCTTAAACTGTTGATGTGGTTTTTTTTAATTTATAAACATTATTAAATGTTAATTTAATGACAACACAAAAAATTCACATGAGACACTTCTTCTACTCCAAAGTATCCTACCCAACACTGCACATGAAGACTGGATTCCAGCCAGAGCTCATTACTGATTTTGAACTGCAAAGAATTGAAGAAAATCTCTTTGTGTCTAAATTTACTCATCTATGACACAAAACTAATGCCCACTCTGACTGCCAGGGAAGGTTTTTCAAAGAAATACAAATAAATTATATGTGGAAATATCCTAGAAAAGTAGAAAAGTAAATGTAAATTCTTATACGCTATAAACTTAGGTGAACTTCCTGTTACCAACATCTCCTATTTTAATTCTAAGGAAAATAAAAGAGCTGATAATCATTAGAGCAACCTCAAATTCTTCTGTTTCAAAATGATGATCTAATAAAAGATTAAGTCTACGAAAGTCAATTAAAGTATAACAAGTACAGTAAAATGACGGTATTAATATTATAATTATACGCCAATACTGAAGTGATCAACTCCTTTCACCATTAATTTTAAACACACCACACACACACACACACAGCACTACTGTTCATTATTCCTACATCTTATGTTAATTTCTATGACACTGCCGCAATACAGCCTTGTTCTCCCAGTGACGTCCTCTCTCTTCTATGCTCAACCGCCCTCTACATGGACACTGAACTTCATCTCTTCCAGGAAGACCATTCCAGTTATTCTAAAGTTAAACTAATTTCTTACTTCCGTTTTGCATGTTTTTTAAAAATAATAATCCAGCAATTTATCGCTGAATTTTCATATAGTTTCTAAATCCTCTAGATACCTTAACTATATTTCATTTCTTGCAACCTTGTCAGTGGTACATGTATGTATTAGTATAACTATTAACACACATAAGTGAAGACTGTATCAAATAAAGTGGAAGCAAAGAGAACAAAAACTTGTTCAAAAACCAAAATGTGCTAGTGTGTATCCTCTATCATACCTGACAGAGAAGTGTGGGATATGGAGATGTGTCTCAGATTCTGGGGAAAAAAAAGTTAATCAAACCTCTTCATATTGTGTACTGAGTATTTCTCATAAATCTCGTTATCTCTACTTTCTGCCCAATCATAGCCTTTGATGACTAATTTCACTTCTTTAAACCCTAGTTATCAGAAAAGACATAGTACACAATGGGGAAAGAACCTCAATATTCATAATTCCCTAGGACAAAGGGACCATATTTATTCATCTTTATGCTCTTGCATCTACAAGAATTGTTGGCTATGCTCCATAAGTAGGTCTTTAGTGTATAAAAGGACAGATGGACAAATTAGTGGAAAGATAGATGTCAACATCGAAGTGTCCATTAGTCTACATTTGTGTTGACAAACTCAGTCTCTGGGCCTACAAAGCCAAGACTAACAACAATTGTGTGAAATACCCTATGACTACGAGGACTACTATGTCTTTTATCACAAACCTTTCAAATGTCCACAGATGCCACTTGAAACATACAAAAACCTGTACAGGGCATATAGGTGAAACTCAGTAATGCTTGATGTTTTTCTAAGATTTTATTTATTTATTTGAGATGGATAGCAAGAGTGAGCAAGACAGCAGGAGCAGGGGAGCAGAGGGAGAGGGAGAAGCAGGCTCCCAGCTGAGCAGGAAGCCTGATGCGGGGCTCAATCCCAGGACCCTGGGATCATAACCCAAGCTGAAGTCAGATGCTTAACTGAGTGAGCCAACCACATACCCCGGCAATGCTTGATGATGAACTTTAAACATAACTATTTCATCCCAATTAGACCTTTTTCCCCTTCTTTTATGAATCCAAATATAGTTCTCTTAATCTAAAGTCTGGTTTCTATTTCCAACTCCCTTTAAGTTCTCTAAAATAATCCTTGTATTTCTAAAACATAGAAATATTGTCTTACTGAATTTACTTTTACCCTGAAATATTAACACTGCTTTCTATGAGTAAATCCTTTTCCCTATTCTTTCTCAGTGTTTTCTATAAATTATGTCATTTTAAGACAAGCTGGAATCTTAAAAATATTTCCTTAAAAAAAACTATTTAGATTTAAATTCCGAACAAAAATCTGAATACTTGTAGTTAGTATATAAGGTTGCCATAGTATGATTTTTTTATAGCAAATATTTTGGTTTTACTTTTGACTTCAAGTGCTTTAATGTAGGGTAATTTAAACTTGGGTTAAAAGCACAGTATGACATATAAACATATAGTGATAAAGAAAATATTCTGGTAATTTAGAGATAAGAAAATACATTTTAATGGTATACTTTTCTAAGTGCTTCTTTAATTTTGGTAGGAAATGATCTACTTTGATAGTAATGTATTTTGACATATGTTACTCTAAAAGGATAACAATTATATTTTAACCTAATTTTTCAATTATCTGACCTATGAATCAGAAACTAGGGATGTCACAATTTTAATAGCCCTTTATATGTTTTTATTACCAAGTGAAAGAAAGAACATTGGTAAAATACAGGGAATATTTTGTCCCAGTCTCTTGGGGAATAGGGGGTAAAACTGCTATGATAAGAACCTATACCCCTAAGATAGTCCAGGTCAGATTCTGCTTGACTGAAATCATATGTGCAATCTAAAGAAAAAAACAAAAAAAAAAAAAAACAAAAACCCCAAAAGAAAAGCAGAATCAGACTGGTAAATACAGAGAACTGACGGTTGCCAGAAAGGAGGGGGCGTGAGGGGAAAAAGGGTGAAGAGGAGTGGGAGACACAGGCTTCCAGTTATAGAAAGAATAAGACACAGGAACAAAAGGCGCAGCATTAAGAATATGTCATTGATATTGCAATAGCATTGTATGGTGACAGATGGCAGCTGCACTTGTGTGAGGACAGCATAACGTATGGACTGGTCAAATCACCATGTTGCACACCTGAAACTCATACAGCATTGAGTGTCAACTATAATCAAATAAAAAATGAAAAACAAAAAAGACAATCCAGTCCTGCTCTGAGAACATTCCTCTTCTCCCAGGCTTAGTAACAACCCTATGCTTCTCTCTGTACTTCTCCTTCTCACGTTAGTCTTGGGGCAAAAGAAGCATCTTTCATCCCAGCGTTGCAGGGCTGGGGGGCTCTTTTCAGGTCTACCATAGATAAGATGGTATTCCTAGTGTCCTCCTTCACATCATTAAGGGCTCCACACTCCCCAGCCCCTGTCAGACATCCTTGACACTCATCATTTTGGGTCATGTCTCTAACTTGTTTTCTTAAATGTTTTTAAAGATTTTATTTATTTAGTTGAGAGAGAGAGCGCGCACCAGTGAGAGGGAGAGAGAGAGAGAGAATCTGAAGCAGGACTCAATCCTACAATCATGAGATCATGACCTGAGCCGAAACCAAGAGTCAGAGGCTTAACCCACTAAGCCACCCAGGCACCCCCTAACTCGTTTTCAAATAATAAATAAGTACCCAAAACCGTGATGAATTAAGTATTTAGTGAGCAGAAAGTATTTACATTTTAATAAGAATTTCAGTAATTCTTCACATGTGACAGAAGTAACAACATAGTTGCTGCATATTTGGAAAATACAGACAAAAAAGGAGAAAAAATTAAAAACAGTAACTCATAATCACTCCGTCAGAAAGTTACTTAATATGTTAGCATATTTAATTCTGATATCATGTTCTTTGCACCCACATATGTGTACATGCTTGTAATGTAACTGTGAATGTACAGTGTGTGTAATTCTATAAGACTGCAATTCTATATCCAACAATTTTCACTTAACATTTTATTCTCAGGTGTCCTAATATCACCAGTTTTTTCACAAGATCAGTTTTAATAGCTGTATTATATTCCATTAAATAGATGGAAAACTAGATGAAGGTAAGTTATCTAACCATACACCTAGTTTTGCACGTGTACTTTATGATATTTTGTCCTTATATGTCATATTGTAATAAAAATATAAATTATCCCCCCGAACCTCATGGTCATGAGTTCAATTCTAGCATTTTGATTATCACCCTGATTGATGGTTATGTTGTGCTTTTTTTTTTTTTTTTTTAGAAAATAAAAAATAAGACAAAAGAGTTAACATTCTGTTGGAGAGGGCTGGGAGTGAGAATGCTGTAAGCATTGTAACTAGCTCCCTATGCACAAAAAAAATACAAAAGCTTCTGCAACACAGTGAATGGATAGACAAAAATTCTAGCTGATAAAATAGTGCCAAACGAAAAATAACAAACAAGATTCATTTGTTTGATTCCCCCAATTTTGAGTTTTCTTATTATTGTAACTATTATTGATATTGTTTCCATAATTTGCTTTATTTTCCATGAAGAATACAACAATGGCTTTTCACGTTCTGTGGAATATCCCAGATACCATTCATTGGGGTAAGAGGGGGCATTTACAAAGAAATATCGGGGGCTTTTACAAAGGTGTCTACAGCATCTCTAGAAGTGGTTATCAAGATTCTGACCATTTGAAGATCTATAAGGCTTCAGACCTTCCTTTTTTACTTACATATTTTCTTATCTTTTTCATTTTGCCTTTACCTTTGTTATCTTTGCTTTTTATATAGTTTGCTTATTTAATTTTTCCTGTGCTTCTACACATAGGAACTATTACCCCCAGTTTAAATGAAAACAAAGTAAAACAAAATACAAACATTAGTAGGCTTTTAAAAATTGTTGAGAGACCCTGGTTTGTTTCATTTTAGTGACTTCCGTGTATCAATATGTCATTTTGTCACATACCATTTAAAAGATAACAGGTTTACATATCTGGTTCTAGATATCACCTTGGGAGATGGGCTGAACTGGTCCCAAAATTAAATTCAATAAAATCATGATTAAATCCAGAGTCTCGGACATCATCGCTCATCACAACCAGCCATTTAAAAAAAAAAAAAATGTGCAACAGCTCACATGCTAGATGGACACTGGGAAGGGCAGGCTTGTATAGATCAGAGAAAAATCTATGCATATCATGAGAAAAGGAACAGAAATGAATCCTCTACTGTTTGTGGATCAAGGGATCCACACATATAGATCAAGGAAAATAGAGTGAAGTATCCCATTATGCTAATTAAGCTACTTATTGAGTATGACATGAGTCCAGGCAGGGTGCTAACTGCTGGGGTGACTCAAACATGAATGTGACACGGGTTCCACTCTTCAGGGCTTTCTGTCTCTCAGATCTGATGTTGGCAAACTACAGCCAGCTGGCAAAGTACTGGTCACTGGTCCACAATGGGACAAGCTTAATTGAGAGTACACATTTAGAAACTCTGGTAGCAATTCCACCCACATCACTGTAAGTTCAAATGCACAAGCGGACTTATCTCACTGAGCAGGTGAACTAGTGGGTGAGCCAGTGACAAACTAGCTACACACAATAGATCTCATTACGAGACGCTATAATTTAACATTAGATTGTCTATTATAACCCAGATGTATTTAAAATCCAAAATCTCCTTTTTTATCAAAAGATAATTTAAATGATCTATACTTTGCAGGATAAATTTTAAAACTGGCTAGTGGTAAAGAGTCAAAGTTATCAAGTTATCTCATGATTCATTTTGAGTAAAAGCTCAAAACTGCTTTAAAGTCTTCTGTTTTCCATTATGATCACCCTCATTTTGGAGACTGATTTCTCTTCTACTATGAATATTATTAAAACAGAAAATAGAAATAATTGAAATAAAGTTTATCCTCGGTGAGTAGTGCTGTCATCAGTCTAACCTAGATTATTTAACTTAACAAGAAGGAACCAAGCTAATTTATTACATTAAAACTTTAAATAGTGATATGCCGGTGACTCCTCAAAATATGAGAATAGGCATTCAGTGTGAATGATTACTCCCAATATTTGTTTAATTCTGATTTTGGAATAACAAAAAGTTAGCGGTATGTTAGTAATACTCTATTAATTACCGGTATACAGTCTCCCAAACAAAGTAATATTTGAAATTCTTCCTTTAGTTCCAATATTACGTTTGTACTTAGTATATTTTTGAAATAAAATTTTAGAACTCTTGATTGCAGTAAAATGAAATTCGGGGTTGTATCTGAATATCTAGTTATTCTTTTTTTTCAGTTATTTACTTTTATTGTATTTTTTCGAGTATTGATTCATGCCAAAATGAAAATAACACGGAACAGCATGGATTTGAACTATGTGGGTCCTTATTTATATGAAGATTTTTTGATACGCTACAGTACTGTAAGTGTATTTTCTCTTCCTTACAATTTTCTTAACATTTTCTCTCTAGTTTATTTTTCCCCTATTCTCATTATTTATTTTTAATTTTTAATGTAAGTTTTTATTTTAATCCCAGATTGGGAACATACAATGTAATATTAGCTTCAGGTGTACAGTACAGTAATTCAACAGCTCCATATACCACCCTGCGCTCATCATGACAAGTGCAGTCCTTAATCCCCATCACCTGTTGAAACCATCCCCTAATCCCCTCCCCTCTGATAACCATCAGTTTGTTCTCTACAGTTGAGTCCATTTCTTGTCTTGTCTCTCTCTCCCTTTCTTAATTTTTCCCTTTGCTTGTTTATTGTGGTTCTTAAATTCTAGATCATTTTATAAGAGTACAGTGTGTAATAGGTATAATACATGAAATATGTATCAATCAACTGTTTATGTTATCAGAAAGGCTTCCAGTCAACAGAAGGCTACTAGTAGATAAGTTTCTGGGGAGTCACAAGTTATAAGCGAAATTTCAAGTGTGCAAGGTGGTTCGAGCCCCTAACCCTGTGCTGTTCAAGGGTCAAAGGTAAAAACAAATGAATAACATTTAAAAATAGTGATCTTTCACAATAGTTTTAGAAGCACTGTCTTAGAAGAGGTGAGGTATGTTATAATTATAACGGAGGTGTAAATTTCTCTATGGGAGAGTCAAACCTTAGAGTGTAGAGGAAAGAAAATGATCCTCCCAGCTGACGAGACAAACAGTCACTGGCTTTGCTCCTGGGCATCAGGTTTCAAATGGGATAAAATCTGGGCTTTCCTATTGGGGGAAGGGATTCCAGAGGGAGAAAATAGTGTGGGCAAAGGCACAGAGTCAAGGAAGTTTTGAGCTTACGAAGAACATCAAGAAGTTCAATGTGCCTAAAATACAGTATAGAGCTGACTACTAGGAAAGAGGCTGAGTTTACTTCTGAGAGGCTTGCTACAAAGGGAAGACTGAAATTTACTCCAATGGCAAAGGGGTTCCTCTGATGTTTTTTGAAAAGTGCATTAACAGTTTTCAGCTGGGCCTTATAAAGTTGTATTTGTCAGGAGACTGATGGAGGGATTGGATGGAGACCTATGTGACTAAAAAAAAAGGGGAGGGCAATACTTTTCCTAATTAGTTATAAAAATCACTCAACATACACTTTATTAAAGAAAATTATGTAAAAAAAATGTAACGGCAAAAAGAAAAAAAAAAAAGGAGGCCAAAATCCAGACATCTGGACAATCACTGGTAAACAATACAAATAATGGGATATCACAGGCCATCCACACTATTTTGAAGACCTCTTTGTTCACATTTTATATCATCAACATATCAATAAATATGCTTATATATCTTTCTTTTCGTGACCATGTTAACTTAACAGTACATGGATATACCTAGGAAGAGGACACTCCTGCAATACTAAGGATGAAAAGATTCATAGCAATGAAATCTACAATGAGATTATTAAAGAGGCTGGCACGTGTGTTGGAGACTGGGAATAGCATCTCAAAGTTGAACAATGAAAGAGGGTAAGTTTTGTACTTAAATATAGTGGGTAAATCAGTGTCCATCTCTTACCAGCTGTGTTTTGGATACATTTTTCTGCTGAAGTCTCCGTTTTCTGGGGTTAATAATTTTAACTTTACATACTAGTCATGAAATATGGATAGAAAGCGTCTAGCACAAAACCCAACACAGAAGGCCCTCAATTAATGTTAGGTCTTTCTTTGATGATTGATTGATCATCGAATGTATGTGGGGAGATGAATAATGTTACCGAAGATGGATTTCCAGGTTTCAAGGTGACATAACTAGGAAGAAGATGCTATAAAAATGGAGATTTCAAGGATATGAGCAGATCTGCGGGAAGGCAGTTGTTAAGCTAACCATGAACGTGAGCACCCATCCAAGGCTGCGATGACATTCACAGAGAGATTAGTTGAGAAACAGCATAATGAACGACATTGCCGCACTACATCCTAGACTTGCCAGGGCCAGCTCGACTCCCTCCTTCTCCTTGACCGGTAATGCATTAAGTGTTCCTAGGAGACCTCCAAGAATTAAACAAAGCTTCCAAACGAGCTCAGCTTTGACTTCTTCGAGCCACTTATATACTAAGACGACCTAAGTGAGACATCTCATAAAGAAAAAGATGACATTTCACCCATAGATATAATCTGTGATAATGAGGCCAAGATTACACATTTTATCCATATAGTTCCCACTGTATTTTCTGGCTATGTGAGGAATATGTAAATAGGCCGTGTCTAGTGATTGCCAAAAAGGAGATCTGAGTTGGATAAGAGAAATGAATAAGCACAGATCTATTCCTCTACTCGAAAAGCAACCCAGTGCACACAATCTACTGACAGGGAGTCAATTTCTTCAGTGGTATTTGTAAGGACTGCCTGCATCTGAAAGCTTAAATTCTGTTTAACCCTGTTTAAAAGATTCTTATGTCAAATTATTTTATAAATATTTTAGGTCTTAGGTTTTACATAGAGTATAATGATAACACTGCAGCTCTGTCCAAGGATATTTTCTCAAGATCAGGAAAAGAAATGACAAAAAAAACTGATGAAAATGATTAACTGCAAATATATTATTCTGGTACCGTGTAAAGGGTTAAAGTAGAATGTGTGTCCTAGATATTGAAATGTGGTTTAATTTAGCAAGCAGTTCACCGTGAGTATATGTCCAGGCTTTTGGCACTTCAATATCGAAGTGTCAGTTATACACAGGAGTAAATGCCTCTTTAAATAGTCCAAGCTCGCCTGAGAAGGGAGATGAAGCCCATGGGTTTTTTTTCTTGCTTTCCAAAGTCAAAGACTACACAAATTTCTATAGTTTGGCCAAAATCATGGTAAATAAAACAGAATGTTCCTGAGCAGTTCGAATCTAATGACTCCCGATTTTTCCCACAATTTTTATGTCACCTCCTCTAATAGAAAGCAGAAATGTTAGCAAGTACAAAGATGATTTTAAAATTAAAAACAGTGGAAAGATTTGTGAGAGATCCATGCAATGTCTGGTAATGATATACCTCTTTATTGGCCTTCCTGAGTCATAGCGCTCATCTGAACTAAATGCAGGGTACATCTAAAGTAGTGAGCAAAGCAACAGTATGGCAAATACCAAATTTATGAACAATTCAAAATAAAAATTTATAAAGAAATTAATAAAATGCTATCTTGTTTTTTTGTGTCTATAATACCATCACCATGATATACACTCATCTTCCAAACAATTTTAACTGAAACTTGAGTTTATCTAAAAATAACACTGGACTTCAATTAAACACATTCATTCATTTATTCAAATCTTGAGTGCCTGCTGATCTCCAGGAACTCTATCAGTGCTAGGTAAACAAGTATGATTTGGCCTCTGCCCTCACAAACTAAGTTACATTCTTTTTATAGCTTCCACAAATTATCATTTAATTTGCAGACATAAATGCACTTAATTAGAATATTAGAGAAGAAAAAATGGACTGTATGCGAGATGATCTTTATTAGATAAAAAGGCAAAGCTCTTTTTTATCTGTCATACAAATAATCTACTCCATGCCTGACAAACAAGCAAAGTTATTATGTCTAAATAAAGTGAAGGGCAAATATTAACAGCTATCTAACCAGTGATTAGTATGGTCACGCAAACTGGAATAGTCAAGGAATTGAAACATGACTTCCTTTTTACCAACACATCTCTTAGCTATCTAGTAACTTTTCCTATTACCTTTTATTAAGACAAACCAAAGCCCATCGAGCCATTCAGTGGTTTTTATTTTATGGTTGTTTCCTTTTTAATCTAAATGTTTTTAAACTTTTGATAATAATAAAATCAGAAATAACCTAGGGAAATTGAGGAAGTGTTTTCCTGGAAAAGGACAAAGTGCAGTGTATTTCCATGCCGTATCCAAGTATTTCAACTTTGCAAAGATTCTTCCTAGTTTGTAGCGCTTAAGCTTAAAAAGAAAAGCCACAAAGAGAGAAAAGAAAACTAATCTGATTGCCAAATTTGAAGCAATTACCTATGTAGGCTCCCCAAATCTAGACTTCCACACCAAGTAGATTATCCAGAGAAGTGTTAAGATTTAACACATGCTTAAAGCCACAGAACTAGTGATTGTGAAGAACAGCAGAGATAGAACAGTCAGTCTAATACTTGGAGAATAATTTGATTGATGACCTATTTCAGGAATTGGTTTTCTTGCACAAGAGCCAAGGTATTATTTTCTGATTAAGTAGTATATTGGTATATGTAACCGTTGAAGCATAATGTCAATTAAAGTACTAAACTACCATTATTTACTTTAATTTTGATGACATGGAATGCAAAATAAATACAGCACATACAAATGCGGGCACGTACCGTTGATCCACCGGGCTCCTGGGTCATGAAGCACAAAGTCTCTCCTGAAGAGGTCTTCTAAAGACAATCTAGTTTCTGATGAATTTGTGAGTTCATCTAAAATAAAACAAATATTAGGTTAGACACTTATCTCATGTTAGTTTTTAAAACTAGTGAACTATAAAATCTGGAATATGTTGGTTCAAAGATGTTAACTAGAGGACAATATAAAACAGTTATCTTCCTATGGCCTTTGGCATTTGAAGCTTTTTGTTTCATGAACTTTTTCAATATATTAAGTTATTTTAAATATTATAATTATCTTCATCTAGCACAAATTTAATAGATAACCTTTGTTATGTGGTGATACATCATATAAAAGCAGTTAAGAGTTTCTGCTCTACATTGTGCCCACACGTTTTTCAGGTTTTAACCGTAACCTAGCCCATTACTTTTCAAAACAACTTTGACATATTCTCCTAATGCTAAACTTGTATTTTAGTTGTAAACACCAAGATGAGAGAGTTGAGGGTCTTGATATAGATGATAAAGAAAACCTCCCAACTCAGAGGGAAGTTCACCAAACACACAGAATGAATACCAAGTTCCACCAAACAAATACTGAAGAGATTTAGGAGTTCAATATAAAAATTCAAATAATACAATTCCAGAATATTAATGAAAAGCACACATTTATGTAAGCCCCTGACATAAAACTAGTTGCACTCTTTTTTATAGTTCAAGAATCTATGAAATGGAAGGATAATATGGTTGAACTACCAGAATCAGGCATAACAAACATGCTTTTGATGCAAGAGGCTATAGAAAGTTAGCAGTATTTCATTTTCTTTTCGATAGCATTTTTTATTTACTGTGTAAAATCATCTTTGTTACCTTCCAGCTGTGACCTTCACTCTGGTTGAAAATAAAATGTCAGAGATATATACTAACCTCATTAGATATTGTTTTTTTAAAGATTCAGCACTTATTGCAGTGAGAGCTTTGTTTCTTCCAGCTGAAAAGCTGGGGTAAAGAATCGATAACTTCAAATGCAATTTCCTTTCACATGAATCAACCACATCTTTACCCATGAAATAATTGCTAAAAAACAACTGAAAAAAAATATTACTAATGGTGATAGAATTGTACAATCCCAAGGCTAGTGCAGGACATTGTGATCATATATGGATTCTCAGAACAAAATGCTTCATTCGATAGCCCAACACATCAAAATTGGAACTTTCGTTACTCATTCAGCATATACTGGACCTTACATTTCCAAAATTTTAAATGAAGTATTGTAAGTTACTGGAGACATATCTAGCATCTGTCCTGAGGGATTCACACTTGCAAAGCAAGAAAGAATATGCTAAATGTCAGAATGAGGATACAGAGTACTGCGCAAGTTCAAAGAAAGGAAGGGAAAAGTCTTGCAAAAAGCATCAGAGAAGGCCTAAGTTCTAAATAAAATGGCCAACTCTCATCCATTGCTGGAGAGAATGCAGTGTTTAAGCCACTTTGGAAGACAGTTAAGTGCTATCTCACAAAACTAAATATGCAATCCAGCATTTGTGCTTTGTGGTATTTACCCAAATGAGTTGAAAACCTATATCCACACAAACCTCTGGGTATGAACTTTTATAGCAGCTTTATTCATAATTGCCCAGACTTGGAAGGAACCAAGATGTCCCTCAGGAGGTGAATCAATAAACAAACTGTGATATACCCAGATGACAGAATATTATAAAGTGATAAAAAAAATAAGCCATCAACTATGAAAACATATGGAGGAAACTCAAATGCCTACAACTAGGTAAAAGAAGACAATTCAAAAATACTATACACTGTATGATTCCAACTATGTAATATTCTGAAAAAGACAAACTAGGGAGACACTAAAAACACCAGTGTTTGCCAGGGGTTGTGGGGTAGGGAAGAAAAAACAGGTGGAACACAGAGGATTTCAAAAGCAGTAAAACTACGCTGTATGATCTATAATGGTGGATACGAGTCATGATACATTTGTCTAAATCAGGGCGCCTGGGTGGCTCAGGAGGTTAAGCACCTGACTCTCGATTTTGGCTCAGGTCGTGATCTCAGGGTTGTGAGATTGAGCCCTGCATTGGGCTCCAAGCCTAGCACAGAGTCTGTCTGAGCTTCTCTCTTTCTCTTTCTCCCTCTGCTCTTCCCCCAGCTCTCCTTCTCTCTCTCAAATAAATAAAATCTTAAAAATCTTAAAGAAAGAAAAAAATAAATATATATATATTTTTTTTTTCCTTACAAATAATTTTTTTCCTTAGGTAAATTCCACATATTTTGTCTACTGTATCTTTAATGATACAGATTTTGCACATGTTTTATTACTACATGTTTTACAATGCAGATACAGATATAGATGTTAATGTAAGAAATATCTTATAAGGCAAGGACATCATTCCAAATAATCTTATTTTCAAATAATATTTCAAACAATATATCAACAATTCTCAAACTTATCGTCCTTTATATGGGATTTAGAATCATATTTCAACCTACCAAATGGAGAATCTTATTAAAATTGCACCACATATGCAGAGTAAATTGGAAAACTTTCACCATTTTGTAATATTAAAGCTTTTCACTCAGAACTACTTATACCACTCACATTTTATGTACATTTATAATATTGCATCTTCTATTTTTCATATAGATCCTTTACTTTTCCTACTAGATTTAGTCCTAATTATATATAGTTTATTATTACCATGAACAGAATATTTCTCATTCTTACTTCAATATTCTATATTACAGATATATATATATGTATATATATATATATATATATATATATAATTTTAAGGTATTTGCAGATTCACATGAAGTTATAAGAAATAATAAAGAAAATCCTTTCACCCAGTTTCTCTCCAATACATGCAACATCTTGCATAATCAATATCACAAAAGAAATTGATATTTATACAGAGTTATTCAGATTTCAATTCTACATGTACTCATTTGTGTATGTGTGTGTGGGTATTTTTGGTTCTATGTAATTTTATCAT
Organism: Ursus maritimus; assembly: GCF_017311325.1. Taxonomy (NCBI): domain Eukaryota; kingdom Metazoa; phylum Chordata; class Mammalia; order Carnivora; family Ursidae; genus Ursus; species Ursus maritimus. The sequence goes on along the minus strand of NW_024423343.1, from coordinate 95,228,130 downwards.
ATATGACGAGCACCAGTCACGATACAGAATAGCTCTATCACCAGCATAGAACTGCAGTTTTATTACCATAGCCTCCCTCTGCAGCCATTGGCAAACACTAACCTATTTTCCATCTCTGTAATTTTGTTATTTCAAGAATACTATGTAAAAAGGGTAGTACAACACGCAACCTTCAGAAATGGGCTTTTTTCATTCAACATCATTCCCTCAAGATCCATATAAGTTGTTGAGGCTATCAACACTCTGTTCCTTTTGATTGCTGAGTAATAATCCAGGGCATGAATATACCACAGTTTGCTGAACCTTTTATTTGTTGAAGTGCATCTGGGTTGTCCTTTGTAGTTTTGAGTTATTACGACTATGACTTCTACAAGCAATTTTTCACAGGTTTTGTATGAACATAAATTGTCCTTTGGGATAAATGCCAAAGTGTGCAATTGCCGAGTCACATGGTAAGCATATGTTTAGTTTTGCAAGAAAATGTCATAGGTTTATCTGGAGTAGTTATATCATTTTGCATTTTCAACAGCAATATATAAATGATCCAAGTTCTCTGCATTCTTCCTACAATTTGTTTTTCGTGTGTATGTGTGAGCGTGTGTATGTTTTTAATTTAGCTATTCTGATATCAAAGTAATGATATCCCATTGTGGTTATAATTGGCATTTCCCTAATAACTAATGAACATCTTTTAATGTGAATATTTGTCAACAGATTTCCTTCAGTGAAATGTCTGTTCGTGCCATTTGTCCATTTCTAATTGGATTGCTTTTGTTTGTGTACTTGTTTCATGTTGAGTTATAAAGTTCTTTATTCTAGACACAAATCACTTGTCAGATATTTCAATTTCAAATATTTCTTCCAATTCTCTATCTTGTCTTTTCGTCCTCTTAAAAAGGACTTTTTTCAGAAAAAAAGCTTTCAAAATCACTGTGGTCCAGTTTATCAATTTTTCCTTTGATAAATCATGCTTTTGCTGTCAAGAAGAAGAATGTTTCACCTATTCTGAGGTCCTGAAGATTTTGTCCTATTTTTTTTTTTCTAATGGGGTCATAGTTGTATATTTTATATATAAGTCCCTGATGGCATTTTGAGTTACATTCCGTATATGATTTGAGGATCATTTGTGATTCATATTTCATTTAATTTTCTTCTACTGGATGCCCAACTGCTCCACCACCATTTGTTACAAAGCATTTATTTCATTTTAGTGAATGATTCCATTATGGTCAATGTCAAAAACAATGTTGCATAATAATGGTGGTAGTGAAACACCTGTCCTTTTTTTCCTACAATGGCAGCATCTTCAATATTTCATTATAGACTATTTTTTTTTCTAGAATTTTGGTAAAGAATCTCTATCATTTGTAGGTAATATTTTTTTTATCCCTATGTCAGAGTTTTTATTTGAAATTATTACCATATCATCACGCAGTTCCAACCTCTTTCATATAAACGTATTTTTTCCTTTACTGTATTGATATAAAAATTATATAAATGAAACTTCCTATTTCCAGCCAACTTATATGTTTATAACAAAGCGCAATTGGTCAGGTGAATTGTTAAAATTATACACTGCTAGATTAATATGCAAAATCTTTACTTAAATGTTTAGATCCATATTGATGAATGAAATGGCATGATACATTTTTTTCCATTTTGTATTATACTGTTCAGTTAACATTTTAATATTTATATTAAATATTTTTTGAACTTTTCCTGTGATCTGCAATGATTTAATTTATTTAAAAAGAAGATTTTTTCTACTAACTCCAATTGTACCTGGAATTAATTTTTAAATCAACCCACCAAAGTATTTCAAATTATTTTAATTAATCTTCCTTTTAAACAATAATCAGAGAGATACATGTGATTTAAGGATTAATTTCTTTGGTTTCAATCATTAAGGAGAGAATGAACTATATACTTCATTCTTTTTTTTTTTTCTTTCTTTTTTCCCTTTATTTCTTTCTTCATTCCTTTCTTTAAATTTGCCTTAGCAGCGAGCACTATCCCTGAGGTCTCTTGAATTTTTCAGTCCTGGAATAAAGACTTCTTCTGCCTACATATGATGAATAATTAAGCTTCTTATTTAATACCCTCCCAAGCTGGCTTTTATCCTCTCTTTCTCTTCAAATCTCATCAGAATCTTTTGGGGTGTTCATCCTTTGCAATTAATCTTCCATTTTCCAAATGCCCTCCAAATCCTATTGGGTATTTTCATTCCACAGAGGAAAGTGAGGCCCAGGAAGGTTAAATGTGACAAAGGTTACATGGTTAGTAAGAGGCAGGAGTGAAACTGGAACCTGATTTATTAAGCTCCAATGTCTCTCAATTCAGTTTTCTCTCTTCATCCTCTTTCAGACTATATCAGTTAGATCTTTTTAAAAAAGACAATATACAGTTTTATAAATGTTATTTTAAGAATATTCTTACCGTCTTTTAGCCACAAGAACCCTTCCCCAAATTGAAATTCAGCCACTCAGTGTCCTCCCCGCCACCCCCCCACCCGGACCTTATTAGCATTCCCTTCTGTTTCAACTTGCTTAAGAAAATCCCATTGCCACGGTCCTTCTCTTTTCTCAAAAACAGTGATGTCACAGCTCTCACTAAGAAGTAGGGCTTTTTGTTTGTTTTCTTCAAGAAATGGCCTGTAACATGTCAGGAAAATTCCAAATTAAACCTCTGCTCACTGTTGGGTGCTATTTTGTGTCACGTCTTCAGTAGTGTTCCCTATCACACCTCATCAGCAAATATTTATAAACCACATTAGAATCTAATTTCATAGGAACTTAAATTATGTGAGAATCATCTGGAAAAATATTTTTTTAATCTGGAGATATCTTATTATTTGATACATTTTTAACAATTTTCTCTGTATTTCAACACAAAGGCCATACTTAGCAATAATCACGGACACCATTCATTCATCCCAAATTCACTCACAGTGAACACTGAGAAGGTAGGTCAGAAGGAAAGTGGTAACAGAATGAAAATGATTTTAAGAGATGACTCCCTCATGTAAAGAACCTTTCTTATAAATCTTCATAAGAGGAAATTCTGAAACACTATCTACTCCCTAATATAACTAAATATTACTTAAATTTAATATCCATCTCTCTTGGGGTGCCTGGGTGTCTCAGCTGGTTAAGCCTCCAACTCTTGGTTTGGCCTTTTTCTCCCTCTCTAAAAAATAAAATAAATAAAAATAAACAACAATTAAAAAAAAAAGAGAGAGAGAGATAGGTGTAGGTTGTACCAGGACACAGCTTGTGATTTTTTTTTTTCCTGTTCCAATCATATGTACTTTCATTCCTCAAATTTACAATATGAACTATCTAATTCTTTAACTGAGAATTAGCAAACCATTATTCATTTGCTTAGTGATAAATTAAGAAACATTAAAGAGAATTTGGAATTGTTTATCTTATCTCGAATGACATACATTTAGACACTTAGTCTGTTGTATAGTGTTTCAGCGTCCTAGTGAAAGAAAATAGTGGCGGGGAAAGGATGGAAAATAAGAAGGGAACTAATGCTTCAGCTGTTAGATCATAAAACAAAACTTTATGATATGTTGACTAGTTAGGAATGTAAGCAACAAATATTTTGAATAGGTCTGGACTTTAGCCATGACTATTATATAAGAAGGGGTGGAAGGGATGTTATCATTTCAATGAATTTTAAAAATTCACCAATGTTTAAATTGGAAATGTGCTAGAAGAGTAGCCTGCACTGATACTAAATAGGGAAAACTGGTAACAACCTGTAAGCTATATAGAGATCTAAACACTGTGGTGGGAAATGGAGGTGGTGGCACAGTGGGCGTCGGGAGAGAAGAGAAAATCACATGAACAGAAAGAGGAAATGGCTTTGTACTTCTTGTGGGAAATTCTAACTACCTGATTAGATATTTTTTATTAGTGTTATAACAGGAAATTATTTCAAATAGGATTTAAATTAAAAGAAGTATTTCTGAACCTCTGATGTCAAGAGTAAACTAGATAAAAAGTAACACAATTAGTTTCTATAGAGTCCAAGAACTGAAAGTCATAAATTAGTTTTTCTTCAGTTCAATACTAAAGAACTTTCTTTTTTCTTCTAAGATTATGCAATCAACTTATTTCAAAAGGCCATTTAAAAGCAAAATTGGATTTTTGGAAGAAAGCACACAAACACCAGTAACAGTCTATGATCTTAAGACAGACTAGAGCAGAAAAAAGAACATGGAATGAATTATTTAATGTCAGTTCTGTCACTGAATTCATGTTGCCAAAGCTGAATGTTTTAGCTAAGATTCTATATCTTGTAACTATTTAACAAATGATTACTTTGTTTCCAATTTTTTGAGTACAGTTGACATACAATGTTACATAAGTTTCAGTTGTACAACTTAGTGGTTTGGCAAGTTTATATATTATATGCTATGTTCATCACAAGTGTAGCTACCATCTGTCCCTTTACATCCCTATTACAATATCGTTGACTGTATTCCTTATGCTGTGCTTTTTATTCCTAGGACTTACTCATACCAGAACTGGAAGCCTATTTCTCCCACTCCCCTTTACCTATTTTCCCCAAACCCTAACTCTTCTATTCCCCTTTCCTCTTGTGATTTTTGTTATATTGTGCATCTTATTAGATTTTGGTGCTACTCTTCATAATTATAACTATAATCATAGGGTCCTATTTGGTTAACAAATACTTAACCTTTTATCAGCAACTATTAATTATTATAGGTTTTCAGACATGAATCTATACACATGTATACACACTCACATATATATACACACATCAGAGAGGTATCTCATATTTAATTGTAAAATAACTAAAGATATGTGACCCAGTACCTTATTAGTGAAGAATGAGTATTGAGAGGTGGATTTTTTTATAAAGATTTCATTGATTGATTGATTGATTGATTTAGAGAGAACATAAGTGGGTGGAGGGGTAGAAGAAGAGAGAGAATTTCAAGCAGACTCCAACCGGCTCTCATGACCCTGAGATGAAATCAAGAGTTGGATGCTTAACTAACTAAGCCACCCAGGTGCTCCTCCCCTTCTTTCTCTTTTAAACAAATGAGCAAACATATGGAAATCATTAGGTAAAATATTCAGTTTACTTAAAGTTAGTCATTCTCATTATTATGATTAAAACACTAAAATGTATAAGTCAATATGAAGCAGCTTTAAATTTTTCAATTTCAGAACCACAAAGAAATGGTTTTTCTTTTTTTGTTTTTCTTTTGGAATATCCTTGTCTTTCACTGTTGTTTCCTTATGCCAAAATGTTTCAAAATGTATGTTCTCAGGGGCGCCTGGTGGCTTAGTCGTTAAGCGTCCACCTTCGGCTCAGGGTGCGATCCCAGCGTTCTGGGATCCAGCCCCGCATTAGGCTCCTCCGCTATGAGCCTGCTTCTTCCTCTCCCACTCCCCCTGCTTGTGTTCCCTCTCTCGCTGGCTGTGTCTCTCTCTGTCAAATAAATAAATAAAATCTTTAAAAAAAAAACCCAGAAAAACAAAATGTATGTTCTCAGATTTACTGTACCAGAAACGCAGTATTGAGTTTCTTCTTCTAATTAATGGAAAGAAAAAAAAAAAGGTGAAATGTAAAATTCACTCAAAAGTCTCTTTTTTGGAAGAAGGACATCTGACTATGTTGAATCCATAAGGTCAACAATATGAATCACACAAATAATGAATTATTATTCTTTTCAATGAAGGAAACTTCAAGCAGCTTGTCACTTAGTATTGTTGTGAACATCAATTCAGTCATTCAAGCAGAAGCACAAAAAGAATTAGTGCATCACATAACATCTGTTTTATAGTCTCAGAAAACTACCTTTGTTCTTTCTGGCATGTCAGATATTTACTTTTGTATCTCTTTCTTTTGCCTTTTCTTACTCTAATATCTTGTGGCAAAGCTACGTTTATTGAACAAAGAGGCCAGTCAATTCCTCATCAATTCTACCCACTAGAATGACTTTTGATTCAGATTAGCTCGATATTTTATAGTCTACTAATATATACCCTTCTAATACAATTTATTCCCTAAATTAGATTATCTTCCACTGAACATTTGTTCCTTCTTGAGTATATTTCTAGCACGTGGCTTTCATATCAAAAGCCATATTATAATTATAAAAAGGCATATTAAAAATCAGCTATGTGAAAAGTTACCAAGCTATGACCAAAGCTGTGAATTTAATCGAACAGGAAGCTGGCAAATAAGGTATTCTATATTTATTTATGTGTCTCCTTCTTCCTCTTCCCCACCCTGTCCCCTTTCCACAATACATGGGGAGGATTTTTAGGAATTTTACATTGATTATGAAATAATGAAATGTGGATAACAAGAAGTTTGCCTCCTATGATGCTTTCATCTTCTCTAAGGTTCCCAACACATAGTTATCGACCTTATTCTTCCATTCTCTATTCTCAAAAAAAAACAAGCAACAATGCTGAAATAGCAGTCATCAGAGCTAGGAGGTCATATGGTAATTCTAGTTCAACCCTTAACTAGCATCTATGTCCATGACACTATCACTAGTCTATTTAAATAGCAGTTTCCTCTTTGCAGAGAGAAAAGTTTGGACCAAATTACACCACTGCCAGCTATATTCTAGAAACTTCTATTAGCTCTCTCAGGAAAAGACTGGAGGGGGAAGGACAGGGGTTATGTGGTCAGAACTCCACAATCAGAACAGCTCTGCTTTAGCATATTTTTGACCTCTTCATACAGAATTTTATTGGAAATACCATGCATGCGCGCAGGCACGCGCGCGTACACACACACACACACACACACACACACAATGGCCTATGCAGTAGCTTGCATCTCTAAGGTCCCCTAGTTTCTGTTATATTTTATACAACTCCCCCTTGTTTTCAGCAGACTCAAAGTGTTCATCAAAGAAAATGTACTTTCAGGTTCTGAAGGACTTATTAAATTCTACCTCAAACTTGTCATCTCTTGAATAAATAAATCAAGAGCTTTAGGATTTACTCATAGGTTTAATTAGTCAAATTAGTCAATTATTCAAAATGCTAATCATTCTCAAACCTCTTTTTGAGAACTTTTTCAAATTAACATCTCCTGAATTTGAGTAGAAAAGCTAAATGTGAGAAATATACTTGCACAAAGGCTTTTCACATTGAGAGGAAATTATGCAATGATGCAGACACACACACGCACACTCTGGAATAATGTCTTTTTTTCTTATTTTTTTTTTTTAACCTTAAAGTGCTATGGTTCTACTTTGAGCCCTTGAGCTCTTCTATACCCATGTTCTTCCCTCAGGTACACTGCTTGTTTCAATTACATTACCATTAGCAAATTTTTATTTCTTATCTTTATTACCCTATAGCCCAAGTTTGCATAGTTTGTGAACAACTTACGAAAAAGGGTCCTACACTCAAAAGTATATTCACAGTAATAGTACAGCATTATCTTCCTTTTATGCTTGGGTGGAAATTTTCACCCTTGGCACAAAACCAGTGGTGGATGAAATTCTGAACACTTCATTGTGAGCCAACACTCTTACTTCCACATGCACGCAAAAAAACCCACAATTTCACTTAAGAATTTTCTTGATACAGTTATAAACTCTGATAATTGTATTAAATATCAATACTTAAATCTTTTTAATATCTGCGTGGTAAATCTGAAGTACACAAAAACAAAATCAAAACCACTTCCATGGTATGCCAACATGATAGTTGTCTCAAGGAAAAACACCCTGGCAGCTGGTTGAGTTATGAACTGAACTAACCACTTTTTTTCATGTAACACCATATTTAGAAGCAGGAATGAATAATGAACAATGACTTCAGATTTAAGTTTAGGTTTTGTTCAGTATCTGAAAGTAGAGTGTTCCTATGAAACATTTTGTAAGCTGAAATGCATAAAACAAAAGTATCCCCTGCCTTCTGAGAGTTCATGTTATATCATATCCGTTTTTATGAAAGTCTTACATCAGTACTTATTTTGGTTAACCAAAAGAAATCCAAAGAGGATCTTCAGTTTTATTAATTAAAAAAAAAAAAGCCTTATTATACTCATAGATCTTTCACAAAAACAAAGTAGCCTCATGCAATTTTCAGAAAACAAAGGGTAACTGTGTTGGCAAATGCTTTCCTTCAAAATGAATGAAATGAGCCTCTCATGTAAAACACACATGTGCATACACACACACACACACACACACAC
>NW_024423343.1:95099318-95219912 GCF_017311325.1 Ursus maritimus | reverse complement strand
ACACACACACACACACACACACACGTGGCTATCTGTTACAAATTACAAAATTCAAGCTCTTAAGCAAAACACGTACATTTTGGAAAACTGGTGACTTCTACCTTGAATCTGACTGCTTTCCAAAACTTTTTTTTTTTTTTTTTTTTTTAAGAGTTTAAGTAATCTCTACATCTAACTTGGGGCTTGAACTCATAACCCTGAGATTAAGAGTTGCACGTGCTACTGAATGAACCAGCCAGGCACTCCCCAAAATTTTTCTAGTGAGACTTTTAAGTGGTATCATCAGTGATGTTAACTATGCTTTTGTTTTGTTTTGTTGTTATGTTGTACAATAAACCCCACCAACAATTGGAAAATTGGCATAATGCAATAAACTAATATTTTGCAAATGGCGGAGGCACAATGCTACAGAATCATGCATAGGTAAGAGATCTTTCTAAAGTAAAAGGTGGACCAGTGGGTTTTAATATACCAAAGTGCTGATAATTTATTGACATATTTTCAGTTTCCACATGGCAACTAACCTTTGAGAATCAATCACTTGTCAAGTTTTCAAGAAAGATCAAGGAAGGACCACTGTAATTACATGAAATAAGCTATCAAAACACATCTTCTATTTCTAACTACATATAATTATGAGACCATGATTCCTTCATATATGTCAACCAAAAAACCTACTGCAAAAGAGTTAGCACAGGAACACATATGAGAATCCTGATGTCTTCTATTTATCCAAACATAAACAGACTTGCAAAAAATATAAAATAATGCTGTTCTCACTATTTTTTCCTTCTGAAAAATATACCTATTTTATTACATGTTATATATATATTTACACGTATAGTTTTATTTTTGCCATTTTAAGTGATTAAGAAACATTTTAGAAAAAGTCTCAAAAATTATATTTTAACATCTAATCCAGTAAATGTTGACAGATATAACTGAAATGCCCAAAAAGTATTTTTTGGGTCCTCAATAATTTGTTAAAATATACTACACTAAGAAATGAATGAAGAAATAAGTCTCCAAAAGTATTTGGAAACTTTCATAGCTTACTTTCAAGATGTATACTACATTTAGACTGAACATTAATAACAAAATACAGGACTTGAACACCATTAATTAGGAGATACTGTGTGTGTGTGTGTGTGCGCGCGCGCGTGTGTAAACACATATACACACACAGATATATACACACATATATACGTGTGTGTGTTATATATAAAACACTCCACAGAAACACAGCACTTTTCAAGTACATGGAATATTCTCTAAGATACATCATGTTAGTCCACTGGATAAGTCTCAATAAATTGAAAAATAATGAAATCATTCAAAGTATCTTCTCTCGATGCAGTGGAATGAAGGTTGAAATCAATAACAGAAAGAAAACTGAAAAACTCATCTATATAAGAAAATTAAATAACACACTATTAAGAAGAAAAGTTTCAAGGAAGAAATCACAGGGGGAATCAGGAAATAATTTGGAACAAATGCCAATGAGAATGCAACATACCAAAACTTATGAGGTACAGTGAAAACATTACTCAAAAGGATGTTGATAGCTATAAACATCTCCATTAAAAAAGAAAGAAATGAAATCAGTAATTTAGCTTTACACATAAAGAAGAAAAAAAAGAGCAAAACGATGGAGAGAATCAACAAAATCAAAAGTTGTTTCTTTAAAAAGATGAGCAAAATTGACAAACCTTTGTCTAAGATTTAAAAAAAAAGAACATGCAAGTAATAAATCAGATATGAAACTGGGAGCAATACTACAAATTTTACAGAAATGAAAAGAATTGTGAGACAATAAAATGAACAACTGTTTGCCAACAAATTAGATAACCTAGATAAAATGAGCATATTTCTAGAAACACACAAACTACCAGACTGACTTCATAGGAAACAGAAACTCTACAGATTTTTAACAAGAAAATAAAAAAGAAAAAGAAATGAATCAATAATGGAAAACATTGCAATAAAGAAATATCCAGGATTAGATGGCTTCGTTTGTGAATTCTACAAGATTTTTAAAAAATTAACACCAATGCTTCTCAAAATCTACCAAAAACCAGAAAAAGAGGGAATACTTATTGATTCGTTCTATAAAGTAAGAATTATCCTGATCCAAATCTAGACAACACAAGAAAAAACAATTTATCATTATTCCTTATAAATATAGATGCAAAAATCCTCAATGCAATACTGGCAGAGAATGGCAGGATTTTTTAAAATTAACATGTCAAATTTGTCAGCATATCAAAAGGATTATGCATAATTAAAGAGAGGGATTTACCCTAGGAATGTAAGGGTAGCTCCACAAAAGAAGATCAGCTAATGTAACAACACATCAATAGGGGGAAAAAAAGGAGAAGCACATAATCATCACAATGATAAAATGCATTTGACAAAATCCAAAACTCTTTGCTTACAAAATGTTTTTAAAAAAATCAGGAATAGAAGGAAACTTTCTCAACCTCCTCAAAAGGTCATTTACGAAAAACCCAAAGTTAAGACAATAGTCAACAATGAAAGACTGAAAGCTGTATCCCTATGATCAGAAATGAGAAAAGGATGTTCATTTTCACCACTGCTATTCAACACTGTACTAGAATCTAGCCAGAATAATCAGGCAAGATAAATAAAAGGAAGTGAATTTAGAAAGGAAGAAATAAAACTACATTCATGAAAAGACCAAAGAATCCTTAATAACCTACTAAAGCTAATAAGTGAATTCAACATCGTTAATGGGTACACAATCAACATTCTACAATTAGTTGTATTTGTATTCACCAGCATTGAGCAATCCAAAAAAAAAAAAAAAAAAAGGATATTAAAAATCAATCCTACTTACTGTAACATACAAAAGAATAAAATACTTAGGAATAAATTTCACCAAAGAGTTAAAAACTTGTACATTTAAAACTATGAAGTATTACTGAAAGAGATCAAAGACAAATAAATGGAAGGACAATTTGTGTTTGTCACTTGGAAGACTAATATTTCTAAGATGGCGATATTACCCAAAGTAATCCACATATTCAACACAATTACTATCAAAACCACAACTGCCTATTTTTGCAAAAATGGAAAAGCCAATCTTTGAATTCATATGGAATTGCAGAGGACTCTGAAAAGCAAAACAATTTTTAAAAAGTTGGACCGTTCATACTTTCTCATTTCAAAACTTACTACAAAGCTACAGTAACCAAAACAGTGTTATGCTGGCACAAGGACAGATACATAGAGTACTATATTAAAATTGCACATCCTTACATAAATCCATATTATCTGTGATCAGTGGTAATCAACAAGGGTGAGAAAGCATACAATGGGGATAGAATAGTCTCTTCAACAAAGGTACTTAAGAGAAATTTATGTTATGTAAAAACTGAAGTTGGATTCCCTACCTCATACCATATACGAAAATTACTTCAAAATCAAGCAATGATCTAAAGAGAGAAGCTAAAACCATAACTCTCTTTAACAAAACATACTGGTAAATCCTTACGATTTGGTTTTAGCAATGGGTTCATAGATATGATACTAAAATCATGAGTAACAACAACAAAATAAACCGGACTCCATAAAAATTAAGAACTTTGCACATCAAAGGAAACTCAAATAAGTGAAGACAACCTACAGAATAGCAGAAAATATGTGAAAATCATATATCTGGCAAGAGATTATATCCAGAATATAGAACTTGTACAACAACAATGAAACCAAAAATCCAACTAAAGCATTAGCAAAGGACTTAATTTCTTCAAAGAAGATATACAAATGGCCAATAAGCACACGAGAAGATGCTCAACATCATTAATCATTATGGAAATGCAAATTAAAGCCAAATGAGATACAACTTTACATCTCTTAGATGACTATCATTAAAAAAAAAAGAAAAAAAAAGTAACAAGTGTTGGTGAGGATGTGGAGAAACTAGAACACATGTGTACTGCTATTGGGAATGTAAGATGGTTCCAACGCTGTGCAAAATAGTTTGGCAGTTCCTCAAACAGTTAAGCAGGGAATTACCATATGATCCTGTAATTCTCTTCCTAGTTATATACCCCTAAACATGGAAAAATAGGACTCAAAAAACACATGTACACACATGTTGATAGTGGCACTATTCCCAATAGCCAAAATGCAAAAACAACCCAAATTTCCATCAGTGGATACAAGGATAAACAAATTGTCCATATATACAATGGAATATTACTCAGCCATCAGAAAGAATGATTACTCAACATTTACATCAACATGGATGGGACTGGAGGAGATTATGCTAAGTGAAATAAGTCAAGCAGAGAAAGTCAATTATCATATGGTTTCACTTATTTGTCGAACATAAAGAATAGCAGGGAGGACATTAGGAGAAGGAAGGGAAAAATGAAGGAGGGGAATCAGTGGGGGAGATGAACCATGAGAGACTATGTACTCTAGGAAACCGAGGATTTCAGAGAGGAGGGCGGTGGGGGGTGGGTTAGCTGAGTGATGGGTAGTAAGGAGGGCACGTATTGCATGGAGCACTGGGTGTTATACACAAACAATGAACCATGGAACACTACATCAAAAACTAAGGATGCACTGTATGGTGACTAACATAATAAAAATAAAATAAAGTAAAAACAAAAAACAAACAAACAAACAAAAACCCACCCCCTTCCATAAACACAAGGGGGCAAATAAATGTCAAAAGCTTTTTTTTTCTTCCTTCAGGAGGACAGGCAGTTGAATGCAACTCCCCCTTTTAAGGAAACTTTGCTTCTCAAGGATCAGGCTGACTTGTTCCTCCCATTTTTAGAGGCCAGGCTATCATATTCCTAAAATTTATGTTTCAAAGAAAAAATATGACAAAATATTTAAAGCTCTAAAGTGACATATAAATAATTTTTGCACAATGTGGTTTAGAAAAGAAAGTGTGGCCTTATATTTTATCATGGGTATTTGAGGTTCCAAAAAAAAAAAAAAAACAAAAAACAAAACAACAACAACAAAAAAAACGTAATAGTTGAAGTAAAAATTCATACAAAATTTACATGCATAATTTTCGACTTCCCACTTCTGCCACTCCTTTGCCATTTTCCCCTTATGTAATCCAGTTTATTCCTTCTCTGTTATACACCCATTTAAAGAAGATACAGAATCAACCCATTTATTAAAAGATCAGGGTGAGAATGAACCAAAGCACATATATATTTTTTTTTCTGACATGTTTCTTGCCTATACTTTCCATGGGTGCAATAATATATCTTATCCTATATTTCAAAGGTTAAGACACATGCTAGAGCCAAAAAGCCCTGGGAGAGTGATCCAGCTTTTCCATGTTCTGGTTCTGTGACAGACAATTTACTTTAACTTGTAAGACTCAATGGAATAATGTAGAATATGCAAAAAGTAATAGTATCTATTTCACATTAGTGGTGTAAGAATAAATAAAATAGTGCATACAAAGCACTTAGCATAGTATCTGGCTTGAAACAAGCAGCTAATAAATGTTGCTTATTAAAACAGATTCTCTTCTGACATAAAATTCAACACATCATAATGTAAGCTAAATCCATTATTTATCCAACTAGACGATACAAAAAATGAGAATAAGAAATCGAATTTGACTTAAATGTAAAAGTAACTGTAAACCAAAGACAAAAAAATATAACTGCTCTTACTTTATTAATATCAGAGACAATTATTTTTCATTCAACATGAGAGATAAATCTATTAGGAAAGCAACAATAATCCACGTTATCCAGGGGGAAACTGTTAGAATCTGTCATTGTTTTCTCTTTGGCAGCCTGATTATGCCTGGGTAATACTATATTCAAATGGGTTCATCTGTGCTGTTCTTGGAAAAACAAGCAGAGACAATTTAGCTTATGCCTATCAATAAACATATCTTCTTTTTTTTTAACTCAACAAAATAAAATAAACAATTTGCATCTTGGTTGATGCTGATGTTTACAAGTGAGTAATGCAAATCTTAAAATCTGTAAAACATTATTTCCCTCTCATAAAAGCATTATGGGATGGTTTAATTGTTGCTTTGACATTTTAAAACACAGGTCAGATGCTTAAATGACACCTTTGAAATTGCAGCTGCCAAGAGATTGCTTGCAACATAATATAACATGACATTTTAACTAACTATAACCAGGAGCGATTGTTTCGGTAGAACATAATAGTAATGAGAATAAATTCATTTTGAGTTTTTGTATAACAACAACTAATCAGCTGTCACCATTCCAATAAAATACTTAATTTTATCAAATGCTTTCTAGAAAATTCTTTTTTTCATAAATAGGAACAGATTAATCTTTTGTAAGCCTCCTTTCAAAGGGTCAGATTGTTTTTCATTAAAAAACCTGGTGTGTAAGAAAAACAGGAAGAAAGAATTCTTTTCCTCAAAGTCTTATTTTCAAGCCCCTATTTGGCTAGGGCATGAACTCAAGTCAGTCTGATATGAAGGTCAACGTAATCACTCACTCTGCAATACTTTTCTCCACAAACTAGGCACCTAAATCATCCAAATTCTTCTGACCTTAGCTGTATTACCTAGAAAGCTGCACTTTCTTTAAGTTGGTATACTATGAGGAATAAATGACAGGATTATACACTCTCTTTGAAAAATATAAGTTGGCATTCCTTCAAAGACAGATACACATCCTTAAGTTTTCGCTTCTAGTTTTTGTTTTATTTCTCTGGATAAGGCTGCCTACATTTCTCCGGTACCTTCAGCTTCCTCAGTTCTAAATCATGGCTCTAGTGAATGATTTGAGTATAACTTCATGGATCAAAACCCTTACCTGACATAAAGATTTACCTAACCATTAATACCACAGCGGCAATCTCAACATGTGTAAATTCTTTCCCAACATGGCATCTGAAATTAGTCTAAAATTCTTAATATTAGAGATACTTCTAGAAGTGAAAATAAAGGCATGCATATAGTGGAACAAGACGATCCCTATTAAATTCTTGTTTGACTGGGATCAAGCAGAGTCCTGATGACTTATACATGAATGCTGATGACTTACATATGAATGCTGCTTTTCTTTTATGCTCTGATAGACCTGCAAAGACCAGCTAAGGATGCTTACCTCAAGAGGGTACTAAAGGAAGAGGAAATTGTCTAAGGAGCTAGAGCTAATGATTAAGACACAATTTCAGTGCCTTACAATTTTATCTTTAGTCAGCCATAGTAGTACATTAATCCAATGACCCTGTTTTGACACGGACTGATTAGAGACCCCAATCAAAAGGCAGCAGGCCACTGTTGCTGAAAATCAGGGTAGTACGCACAGTGCACACCGGTGGCTATCTCGATACAGCAACCAAATTGAAAGCTTAAAGAATATTCTCCACTAAATACATTCTAACTCATAAAATATGTCTCTCCTCTCAAAACAGGCCAAAATGCATAACTGCATTCTGCATGAAATGTTTCTCGACCATGATCATTCTCATTCTATATCTTCCATGTAAATATGAGACTGCACAGGGCATGCATGGCTATGTAAGACCAATCCCCATAACTTAGGCATGGATGTACATTCATCTATTTGTAGAGTATAAGTACTGATCTTCAAGTTACATATTCTGAAAATAAACGTGGGTGCTCTTTTCTCTTTAAAGTGATTCAGTACAAACAAAAAAAAATACGTAGGCTTGATCAATGCATCTAAATAAGTCTGCCCTTTAATAAAAAAAATGAAGTGAATAATTTGTTCCTTTCAAAAATAGTTACTTATTAAAGAAATACTTGAATGGTTAACCCACTCTTCAAAAATAATTAGGACTTCTCTTCACCAGGCAGGGAAGTTGCTGACAATCTTGGAAATTAAGACACCTGTGTCAAATTACTTCTGTAATAAAATTTGCAATCAAACCAAAATTACAATGAACATGTGTTTCTCTGGTTATAGGCTTGCATTCCCTAGCACTTACCTCCAAAATGTGATGCTATTTTGAGCAAAAGAGTTTCTAAATCATTTCTTAGACTAGATAACTTTTTATATGCTTTCCTCTCCCTCCCCCCCCCCCGAAAAAAAACCATTAAATGTATTTTCAAAGTACAAGAGACTTAGTGTGAGAGCTCACCAGGTTTAATCTGTTGCTACATTTGTTACCAAACAAGCCACAATTATTGCTGTTGCTGTGAGTGTTGCTATTATATTAGGTCATAGATATTTCAGCTGTAAGAAACTTCAAAAGATCACTTCATAGTCTGCTAAACCAAAGATGCTCTTCTTCAACCAAACATTTGATGTCAGATGAGGCAAGTGATCTGCCCAATGTTATTATATAGCTATAAAAAGCATATGGAGGGCACCTGGGTAGCTCAGCTGGCTAAGCATCTAATACTTGGTTTGGTTTTGGCTCAGGTCATGATCTCGGGGTCATGAGATGGAGCCCCACATAGAACTTCACAGTCAGCGGAAGTCTGCTTGTCCCTCTTCCTCTGCTCCCCCCCCCCTACTTGTGTGTGCTCTTTTTCTCTCTCTCAAATAAATACATAAACAAACAAATAAAATCTTTTTTTAAAAAGTGTATGGATTTTTGACCCCCACCCTTATTGAAAGGATTGTTCTAGAGTCAGCCCTTAGTCCTCAAGGTCTAGTATTTTGCTGAATAATTTCTGGATCACAAGTTTCTCCTCATGACACGGATTCCCCTTCCTCATTAATACTGTCCATCTCCCTGAGGAGTTTTACCTACAAAGCTGGGCTTAGTGGCTCCTGGTGGACAAATGGATCAAAAGAAGGAGGTACTGGATATTATCTTTCTAGTTGGAGGTTTTCCTTTGTGGGTCTATTCTAGCACAGCTGAGGGGGTCTTAGACGTGAGAGGCAGAAGAGGAATACATGGTGTAATCAGAGCACTGAAGTCTGACCACAGACATGCCCAGGCACACACACCTGCTAATTCAAAAGTCTACACTAATGGTCTCGATGCACATTCTAGATTAAGCAATCTCAGGTTTTTCCATGTCTCATGAGGAAGGCGAGACTACACAACATCTAAGAGCGCTTCCATACTTATGACTCAAGTCTTAGGCTATAAACAGTCTCCCAGCCTTATATTTCACTATGCTGTTCAGTTCGAACTCACCATGAAGGCCCTGTAACTAGGCTGGGATTTGCTTGTTCATAACTCAAATTCCTAACCAGCCTCATTACGCCTACCTACTTCTTCAAGTTCTATAATTTCCCAAGTCTTTGGTGGCTTTGAGTTTACAAAGTGTGCATAATGCAGTTTAATTGTTCCCTATAACAATACTTTTTCCACTCTAGCATACTGACTTTTATTTTTGAAATGGCGGACAAGGTTAAATAATTGGCCAATTTCACAAAACCAAATGTCATAATATTCTTGACAAAAATAACAGTAAAAACCATAGACCTTTGAACATGTGGTATGTTGAATGCACTTAATAAACTATAAATCTAAAAATAATTGCACTTTCGTTCATATGACTAATCTCACATGAAATTAAGTCTTTGGGTGGAGGATGTGTGGTGGTTGTGTGTTTGTAGCATTAGGGAAAAGAGATTCGAGGTGATGTATATGAAACAGGAGAGAGCAAGGCCAACTACCCATAGCACCTGGAATGTAGTAAGAACTCCATAATTATTTATTGATGAATGAATAAATGAATGAACAAACAGTCCACTGAAAGGCTGACTCCAGATTAAATATTTAGTCCCTTTCCATCTGCCATAATTTAAAATTGAAATCACAGAAGATCTATATTCTGGAGAGACTTTATGTATTTTCTTAGAAATCTCCCTCATGTAACACAGTGTTGGGCATTGTGCCTGGTGGTCCATAAGTACAGAAGAATAGCGAGAATAAGACGGATAGCAAGAGCAGTGTTAAACACTAAGCACTTGAATTATTTCATGTCATCTGTCCCTCACGGTAACACTATGAAGTTGGCACTACATGTTGCACCCATAAGACAGATGAGTGAAATGGCGGACAAGGTTAAATAATTGGCCAATTTCACAAAACCGGGAAATTACAGAACCAGAACTCGAACCAAGGTGTGTCTTGCCCAAAGTCCTTGCTTTAAAAAATGACTAAGTGCATGAGAAATAGATTCCAACCACACCTGTTTTTATACTGAACAACACAAAAACGGCTCGGTAGAGGAAATTTTAATTTAGTCAGTGGCCAACTCTAGAAGGTCTTGCTTATACCAAATACTCAATGGACCCCAAAGCATCACAATGGCCTCAGAGAGTAACAAGAAATTCTGAGAAAATGAATCAGTGGGAAAAGCTACTATAATCAGATGGAAGAAAGATTAAGAGAAACAAATAGGCATCAGGGCACTAATTTCTCCATCTGGTTCATAGTCCCCAGTAGAAGGCAGTATACCCAAGTCATTCATTTTTTGTTAATTACATTAAAATTCTTTAAGCGGAACACTATGTTGAACATAAGCTTATCTTCCTTTACCATTCAGCAACAACTTAGAGCCATCACATTGTTCAATTACACTGTATTGCAGATGGACATATGAGGCAGTTAAGACAGGGTTCCTGAAGAGAATGCTGGATAAGTCAGCTCTTATCAGGGAAATTCTCTCTCTCTCTTTCTACCCTTTCTTCCTTCCCTCCCTTCCTTCCATCTTCCTTCCTCCCTTTCTCCCTTCCTTCTTCCTTCCTCCCTCCCTTTCTCTCTCTTCCTCTCCCCTTTCCTCCCTCCTGATGTCTTTAATCTCTTTTTCAATCTCTTCATATGTTAAATCATAATTACAAACTATTTTTGACAATTTGTACATTTCAAAGCCAATATTTTACAAAGATGGCATATTTCAAAAAGTACCACATTGGAGCAATTGATACTGTCATTTGTATAATTAGTCACCGTAATTAGTTGACTAAATAACTCTGAAAGAGAGCTATTATTGTTAATCCTACTTTATACATGAGGAAATAAATTCAACATGTTTAAGGGCTTGTAAATAACAAAAGTGGGGCAAGAACTGAAGTGTAAATACGTATTATTCAACAACAGGCTGTAACTTCATTACATCAGTTGATTTGGGGACTAGCTCAATCCTATCCCAGGAATGACTATTTTTTATAATCCTGAGCAATCTATGAGTGTTCAGTCTTTGAGGAAACTAGGTGGGTGGGCGTAGCAGGATGTCAAATGCACTTGCTCCTAGAAGACATTTTGGGGAGTTTTAAAAGTCAGCAGCCTTTCTCTGTCTTCCAATATTAGCACATACTAAAGAGCAGTGAAACTTCTGGGTACTGAAATAATCCCCAAAGAAGAATCAAGCCTACTGCTAATTTATATATTAGTGTTAAACTCTTTAATGTAAAGGACACAATTGGAAGATCATTGCAAGGGCAATTTGGCGATGTTCTTTAGACAAGGGGAAATTGGGAATATAAAAGCTATAAGGAAAGAAAGGAGCAGAAGAAAGCAGCATTTAGAGGCTTACCTCATTCTCTTTTGATCAAACTCTCACTGTCTCTCAAATCCTCCCTCACCACCCTTATTACAGTTGAGCTATCACCTCCATTTGGGGACTTCCAGGTTCCACTCCCTCATCTTCAACGTACAATGAAAGTCAAATGTCCCCTGCATTTATTAGCTGACAAACATAATAAGTCTCTAAGTAGCAATGGAGACTAAAGATCTCCTTGGCATTCTCAATGTATATATTTTACATTTCAGCTTCCCAAAAATATCTTTCATGATATTTGAACCACAAAATTACTCTGCCATTTGCAAAATGTCTGGTTATGCATTTTTTTTGTTCCAACCAATGCTAATGTGTCTTAAGATACCACATATGGCTACCCTCTTAAGGCATTTGAATGTGAAATTATCACCCACAATACCATCATAAGAGAGGAATAAAGACAGATTACCTGGGGTTAAGAGGATGACTGACATAGTGATGAGTGAGCATACAACTAAAATCACCAGCAGGGCAATAGCAATTCCCTTCCAGTTTCTCTGTGGAGGGCTGTTACTTCCCAGTTCCTACCGAGATAGAAAAAATAAAAAGGTTCATAATTATACATGCTCCAGAAGAAATGTATTCATAAAGGAATGATTCAGTGCATGGCACAATCACAGTTTGAAAGCTGATTAGGAACCTTTTCCTCTTCGGTAGCTCACTTAATTATTCAAAGGTGCATATATTATAAATGGCTGTCTTTTGGGGGGTAATCTTATTTCTCTAAGAGATAAACCAACAGAGCTTTATGCCTGCTGTCCAAAATATAGATGACATTAAAATGCATTTACTATAAACACTAGGACAATAGCCAAAATACTCTGTAACATAATTATGGAAATAAAGTGTGCCCACTTACATTTTATCTTACTACAATGGAGCCTACAATAAAGATTTAGATACCAATATTTCCCAAACACTGTGGACTACTTTCCTAACTGGATAGTGGGGGAAAAGATTTGAGATGGGAAAATCATTCAAAATGCCCCATGCTGCAGAGCAGGGCACATCTGTCAACACAACAGGTCCTTTTCCAACAGCTCCCCCACCACTCATAAAAATCAACAGGATGTAGTAACTAAATTAAATGAGTGCTCCTATATCAATGGTTGATAGCATCCTCTCCCTAGGCAGCATGCCTAATATTGGCAAGGAAATAAGATTGATGGGGGAGGATAGACTTGAACATCTCTCACAATACACAGAGTAAAGCTGTTCATTTTTCAGATGATCTGTGTTCTACCCTGTTGACTAGAAATGTGTGAGCATAATTCACCAAAGCAAACACCACAGTGAATTGAAGTGAATGCCAGATTTTCTTTGCAATGAAGTTTATAAAACAAGGAATTTCTCACTTCTTTCTTCCTACGCCATCTCCCAGCTTCTTTTCCTCCTTCCCAACAAAGACTTCTTTATTCAAAGCTAGTTAAGTGATTTGAAGACAAATGAAACAAAACATAAAGGTATCCAGCTCACCATGTGTGCACAAATCACTCAACAAGAGCAGCCCTGCTTTAAACAAAGATAAATAGAATAGCAAATATTTAATAAATTATAAATGGGTTCCTGTGACTCACGGATTAAAACAGTGAGCAAATTTTCATACAGTGATGTTGGCATTCAATTCTGCCATAAAGAACTAGACCCTAAATAAAGGCGAGAAGAAAACGTGCATGGAAGGTTATTTTTTTCTTGTTTTTTCCCTTCTGAGATCACCTGCTTTGTCTTTAAGTCTGAGGGACCAAATCCAGCAGAGGTCAATTCTACTCTTTTTAACATGACTGACTTCATGCCTCTTTTCCACGCTTATTAATACTCTTTATCCATCAGCTCTATTTCTCTTGCATTTTGGTTGGAATCTCCAGTCATACTTGACCTGCGCAAGTCCACTTAAACACAGAAATTTATAGTTTTTAGTACTATCAATGTATTTTTTCTTATGATTTTCTTAATAACATTTTGTGTTCTCAAGCTTACTTTATTGTTAGAATACAGTATATAACATACATAACAAAATACGTATCAGTTGTTTATTGTTACTGGCAAGGCTTCTGGTCAACAGTAGGCTATAAGTAGTTATGTTTTGGGGAATCAGATGTTACACATGGACTTGTGACTATGCTGAGGTTGGTGCCCCTAACCCCCACATTATTCAAGGGTCAAATGTATAGGCAATAATAACTGGCATCTCACTCCAATTAAAGAATTAAGAGTAAATTACAATTTTAAACCTACTGATTCTGATCGTGATTCCCTGTCACTTGATATGCAGCCTCACCTTAGCAGACTCTAAACCCAGGATGAGTGATCATCCAGTAAGGCCAACAACAAGACCCAGGGACGGTGATAGAGACACAAGTTTACTGGGGAAACTCACACGCAGGGAATCCAGCAGAGGACAACTGGACAAGCATCCACTGCTGGGATCTACATGCAGCAAGTTTTTATACCCCAGCAACTTGCTTTAGCACCTTCTGTTGCCTCTCCCTCCCTGCATGGCCAGAGCCTTAAGGAGATCAAGGCCTACCATCTGGACACTGTTACAAGGAGATACTCTAGGATGGCCAGCCCCAGAGCCTCTGACCTTGAACACTGAACGATACGTTCTTCTGTACGTTCTGCTTGATGGGAATACAGAGGGAGGACAGGATTTCTACATTCTCAAGACAGTGATTAACAGGGGCGATCAGAGTACGCTTTCACAAATTAGTTACCCAGCAGGTACCTTACACTTGAACACAAGGCAACTTATTAAAGAAATGACTTGAGTGTACTTCCCAGTTTTTGAATAGGATGTAACCATTTAATGTCCAAATGTTGTTTTAACAGTAATAATATCTTAGATATCTTACTATGTGTTTGGTATTATACTGACTATATTCACAATCTCTCATAATCCTCATAAAAATTAGGTGAGATTACAATTATTTTGATACATTTGCAGTTGGGAAAAATAAGATCTAGAGAAACTAATTAAAAATCCACTTACTGTTAATAAGTGGAGATCACTCGGGCCAGTCCATAAACTCTGGCTCTTAACCACTTTAATATGCTGTTCTTAAGATAAATATGTCAAGGATAAATTCATGAATCGATAAATAAATCAATGACGATTTGGACCCCAAAATAATAATAGTTGTACTTTCTTACCTTTTATTTGACAAAATTTACAATTAAAGAAAAGCTATCCTGAATTCTGTAATGCTTTCAATAGACTGGGAAAATACACCATTTTTAAAATGGTAAAGCACATTTGAGTTAAAAAAAAAAAATCTGTTCATAAAGTGATGCACGTAAGATGACTCATCAATGCCCAAGTAATCTACAAATCTGTTTAGGAACTGCAGACTTAATGAGCTTGTAATATAATTCCCCCCTTTCTATCCACCTTAGATTCTATTACCAAGGCAGTATTTCTAAAGCATGGTTTCACTTAGGTCCCTTTATTCCACAAAGTCCTTTAATATCTCTATACTACCTAAAGAATCAAATGCAAATGAGATAAGTTAGCATAACAGTTGTCTATAGCCAAGCTCCAGTTTCCTCATCCAGCTTGATCCCTTTTGAAAAAGAACAGAACCCCAAACTGCTCTGATTACCATTTGGCACAAATGCCTCAGATGCTACAACCTTCAAATC
This sequence comes from Ursus maritimus, assembly GCF_017311325.1. NCBI lineage: Eukaryota > Metazoa > Chordata > Mammalia > Carnivora > Ursidae > Ursus > Ursus maritimus. Next base: position 95,204,785 of record NW_024423343.1, on the reverse strand, counting down.
ACCTTCCTTCCTAATTCTTACCCATCCAATCCCTTCAGCATGCCTCCACTTGCAGGTACTGTCAATCATTCAACATCCTGCTCTAATGGCTCTCCTCTTGAGAATTTCACCTAATTATGCAAGCCAAATATGATTTCCCTTCCTCTGGGGGGGAAAAAAAAGCCTAAAATACATTGTACCGATAGGCTGAATCCACTCCTACTACTAAAGAGCTGTGAGATTGCAAAAATGTAGTTTTCCTAGCCTCAGATTTTCTTTTTGTTTTATCTGAACAAATGGAATAATAAGGTAGTTATTTTTAAATGTAAGAATTAAAACTGATTATTCAAACAAATCTTTTAGGTACAATAAAGTTCACATTAAATGAACTGCTTAGAATGTTCTTCCTCCACACACTTAATGTAGATCGTTCTCTACATTCAAGTCTCATCTCAAATACTCCTTCCTGACCACCCTCTCTGAAATAACTTTTCATATCCCTTCTATTCTCTCACTCCCCTTTTTCTTCGTAGCATTATCATTTTAGGTATATCACATGTCTTATTTAATCATGTATCTATAATAACATATTAAGCTAGTTAAGAATATATATTTGAGGTGTTTAAATGTTCATTCTAACCTTTTCAGCTCTCCAGAATAGAAACTTCACAGTGTCATCAATGTAGTTCATCTTGTTCTCTGCTACGTCCCTAGCATCGTGAATGGTGTTTGGCACATACTAGGTATGCCATAGATTATTTTAAAATGAATGAATGAATCATAGTGTTAGGAGTTAGTTGGGCGGTTAGGTAGTCAGGATCAGGGTCCCCAACAAGAACATATGGAGTCAGGACAGCTAAAATAAAATTGCACCAACATCCTGTTTTGCAGCTTAGATGGGACCGCACTGACATTCTGCTCTGCAGCCTTTGCAGAAAGGACTTCTACAAAATGTCCTAAAATAAGACAATTAACCACAAAAGCATTTGTCGATATCACAGGCAAGGGGTAGTTAAGACTTAAGCCCCCAGATGTCAGCAAAAAAAGGACCGTCAGCACGTGGACATTAACCTAATAGGGAGACGATATGTAACCAAAACGCTGATTATCATGACTCAGCACACCCTGATTGCTTAAGAAAGTTCCCCAAAAGAGCTCATAAAAACCCCTAAATTTAGAAACCCTAAGGGGAACCCACTGGGGCCCTTTCTGGGAGCTTTGTACTCTTGCTCAATAAGCTTTGCTTTGCTGCCCACCACTCTTCATCTGGTCTACCTCTTCATTCTTTGAAGAGGCGTAACCAAAAACCACAGGCACTAAGGGGACACAAAATCCCGTAACAATAGCAGCTATGATGAAGATAATGATGATGATGGCAATGGGGGTTGTTCTGATGATAATGCTTAAAGCCATATATAAAAAGCCACCGTATCCCTGTCAAAGTTACTATCTGCTTAAAGTAAGAATGACATCTTAGACAACTTTAGATTACTCAGACCACTTAACAATCTCTGGTTCTTTTAATAAGTGCTTAGAAAATAATTGCCCAATTAATTAAGTAGTATAAATGGAAACCCAAAAGGGGACAGAGATACAGTACCATTAGTCAAATACACATTAATAGCAAACTTTAAAAATGTACCTACTTGCTAAAGATCAATTTGACTGCAATTAATTTTAGGCTCATTTATCTGATGCTAGCTTTCCAAAATGCAGTTGCCAATCCTCAAGTTAACTTCCTCTTCAAAAAACTTGTTAATTTCTATTGCTGTGGAAAGCGGTTCTAATTGACTTTGCTTTTCAATGACTTCCTACAAGCCACCACCTGAAACCAATCAAGGGTGCATGCCAGGCCCACGGAATAGGTACGGTGCTGTGCGGCAACCTGAGAAAACATGCTAAGGAGTTTGCAGTGAGGTTATCTGGATGCTCTGGAGGCAGAACAGAGTCAACGTTGGGAAATTGTATTCCCAGGATGGGTTTGAGGATACCTTCAAAGATACAAAGACAAACAGTAATAATCTTGTAAATCAGTCCTCCAGGGGATGGATGCATCAGTTGAAAGACTTGTGTTCAATTCCAGATAATATTCAGTGCTGTGATAGTCCAGAGACATGTTGGTGCTACAGGGGAGCTGGATCCTAGTTGGATCCTAGCTATTCATTTTGCATCTACTGCCTATCTACTCACCACTTTTCAGAGAACAGTTAAGTCTATAAGACAAAGCTGTCCTCTATATACAGTTTACCAAAATCCAAACGCATCTTTTAGTTGTTCAAGTGCAAAGAAAAAAGTGCTGGAAATCATAAGCAAAAGACAAAGCAAAAAAACCCCAAGATTAGGTATAATTTTATTTGGCAAAATAAGGGAAAACAGCCAAACTGATTCTGTTTTCTTAAAAAAAAAAAAAAGTTAAGAACATCAACATTTGAGGGTTTTAACTTACAGCATTTCACTTGTACTTCTCCTTAGACAACTGCAATGCATTTTCTTCCATATGCACCATGAGAAGAAATATGATCCTTCTACATTGAAATAGTCTCAAAAAGTGGTAACATGCAGAGGAAGATTCAAGGAGAAAAATCATAATGTTAAACTATGTCTGTAGATTAGATGTGGGTGTGTTTTAATTAAAATAGATTTTCTTCTACCACATGTCTACTTTTAGAGAACCACAGGGAGGGCTCTTTAAAATAATCCTTATTGTTACTTGAAAAGGTGATGTTAGATTTCCAGGCTTAGAGTATTAGTATTTAATACACTGATTCATAGTTTGGATCTCAACCATACCAATCATGCAAAAACTCAATTCTTCACTTTTCTCTTATCCCCTACCTATACTTATTACCTCAAGACCTTCGGATGCGCGAATAAAGTCTTCACAAAAACAGAATTTTAATGTTTCCTGAAATGAATTCGAATAAGTGCCTTAAATTAAAACAAACAACAACAACAACAATAAACAGGGACAACACATTCCACCAGTTCATTTTCTGTTAAATAGCTCAAAAGTCTGAATTATTTTTATTTAAATAATTTTACTCTACTTATGGTGTCCACATTCTCAACTATGAATAGGTTAGAAATGATCCAGACAGTTATACTGAATAATTGGAAAATATATTAATCAAAGTTGAAAAAAATACTTTCAAATGTTCTGTATGATTCCATGATATTAGAAACACATGGCACGTTAAAGAGTTTTAAAGACACCTTGGAAAAATTCCAAACTGGTGAAAAATGCTTTTATGTCATTCCTAAGAAAGGTTTAGATGAGTTTGACTTGAAAAACCTTGAGATATAGGGATTCAATTGGCCAATTACCTTTAAACAATCCTATTTTACAAAATATACTGGAGTATTTTAGAGTATAAGATAGCATACTAGATGCAGCTAGGGATACAAATTAACCTAAGAACTGTCCCCAATGAGGATAAACTATAATGAAGATTTTGCCAACCCACCAATATAATACAAGGTTATATAAATAAGGATAAAGCTGGAAATTACAAATTTTTTCTATGGAAAATGAGGGGAGACGTTTTAATTTCCTTCTTGATATAAAACATTTGCTCTGAATATCCAATCAGCATTTTGTAAAACTGAGGTGCTGGATGTGCTGAGATTACATAACTGTGCAAAATCTGGAATGAAGAAAAGGAATCACAGGAGATTTTTAAAAGTGAAGTGTGCATAAAAATACACACTTAGGTATTTGGAAAGTTCAAAAAGGGTACATTTCTTTTCTTTCTAGCAAAAATTATTGACAAAATTTACAACATGGAACAGCCTGATAAACAAAATTGTGATAATTTTTAAGGATCGCCTCTAATATAAAGGGCTACAGTTCTGCCTCCAAAAAAACAGATGATTCCTATACCATTTATAACATTTTGGAATGTACTGAAAGGAAAAATTTCAAATTTTATTAAGTTCCTACATTGTCTCAATACTATATCTTTTTTTTTTTTTTAAGATTTTATTTATTTATTCGACAGAGATAGAGACAGAGACAGCCAGCGAGAGAGGGAACACAGGCAGGGGGAGTGGGAGAGGAAGAAGCAGGCTCATAGTGGAGGAGCCTGATGTGGGGCTCGATCCCATAACACCAGGATCACGCCTCGAGCTGAAGGCAGACGCTTAACCGCTGTGCCCAGGCGCCCCTCAATACTATATCTAAAAAAATATAGCACATAAAGAAATTTTCAACTCAATTTAAATAAAAATATGTCCATTTATCAAATAAAATTTTAGTGAATTAGATGCAGGAGCATAATAAAATAATCATTAAATATTATGAAATATTGTCCAATATTAGGAGATACAGCCACAGTTCCCTACAACATATTAAGACTAGCAATAAAAATGTAATCATAGAGATTCTCATTTCTAATTTGCAGTTAATATTTATAACTACTGTTTCTGAAAATTTCCCATTATATTCTAGGTCATTCACAATTTTCTCATTCATCATGCTTCTCTGATTAGAGGATTCTATGCTAAGTAAAGTGCATATTTTTGGTAAATGATCACAAGTTATATGTTTTTAAAATTATGCTTGTTAGAGTTTTGTGCTGTCAATGTACATGAAGCAGTATTGAGTCACTGCTACTCATTATGTGACCTACAGACAATAGTGGAAGCTTATTACATATGCAAAATTAGAGTCTTTTATTGCTATTTGCTTTATTATTTTTAATTCTGATTTGGTTTTATTTGTTCACCATTAATTTGTTTATAAAAGAACTAGCAATTATCTCAGGTATACTTTGACATTTCTCTCTCTTCAATAATTATGATGTTGGTGACACACTCCTAGATAGATCATCATTAAATTAGAAAACAAAGATGACAGGCATCATCAATATATTATGCATGATAGTTTTAAATTTCTATTATGATTTAGGGGTTGTCTGAGCATCTGTGACTCTGAACATGTTTAGGGTTCAAAACCACAACTAAAAACATAGCATTAAAAAAATAATAATAAGATCTGATACGAGCAAGATGGCAGACTAAGAAGCTCTAGACCCTCATTCTCTCCACATAAACATCAAGTAAGCAACTACAGACTGGTTAAAATAGTTTGTGGGAGTTCTGCAAACCAGTTAAGGATCTGCAGCAACCAAGCAAAAGTCTAGTCAAGAAAAACCCACATTCAAAAAGGAAATTTCATGGCTTTCTTTAATGCCCTCCCCTCCCCTTGCCCCCCACACAGTGAAGTATGGTCAAGAGGAAGTAGCCCAATCTCAGTTCTTTCCCTCAAAAGGAAGGAAATGAGTGGAACCTGTTTGTACCTTTCTGGCCTGTCTGTGGGCTACCTGAGGGACTCACTTCTGTCTTGCCTGACTTGGAGACCAGTGAGAACGGCTACATAGATTGGGTCTCAGGTTGGAAGCTGTGGAAGGCAGTGGTAGTTTCCATGGTAGATGAAAACTGATGGAACCACAGACATGCAGAACATGACAGCAAGGAATTATAGGCAGAGGAACATAGTAGAACCCCCAAGACCTCAAGAAGGGGTGAAATTTTGGGGGAAATTAAGACATTTAAAAACATCATATATACAGGGGAATTGGGGGAAAAATGCACACACAAACCCAAGGAAGAAAAATGCTGCATTAAGATCTGAGAATATCTTGAGCCTTCACATTGTACTAATTAACTACCATCTTCCTCTGCACAGAGCCAGTCTACAAAGCCTAAGAGAGGTGCCAATATTTTCATATTCCCAATTTTCAGCAAAAGATCACAAGGAATAGAAAGAATCAGGGGAAAATAGTCCACTCAAAGGAACAAAATAAATCTCCTGAAATCCACTGTAAAATAACAAAGCCTTCAAAATTACTAGAGAAATGACTGTCTGAAATATGCTCAAAGAACTAAAGGAAATCTGAAAAAGGAAATACAAGCCAAATATGAATATCAATAAAACTACAGAAAGTATTTTTGAAAAACCCAGAAATTCTGGGTTGAAAAATAAATGAATTGAAAAACTCACTAGGGGGATTCAACACCGGACTCAATCAGCAGAAAAAAATATCAGTGAAGACTGGTCATTTGAACTTACTAAGTTTGAAGAGAAAAAAGAAAAAAAGAATGAAGAAAAGTGAACAGAAACTAAGGGACTTAACAGGCACCCCCAGTGAATTAACATATACATTACAGGCACCCCAGAAGGGGAAGAAAGAGAGAAAGGGTCAGAAAACTTATGTGAAGAAATAATGACTGAAACTTTCCAGATTTGAGGAAAGATGTGGATATCAAAACACAAGAAACACAAAAGCACAAATGAACTCCAAGCAGAAGAGACCCACATCTAGAAACATGTAATCGAACTACCAAAAGCCAAAGACAAAAAGAGAATCTTGAAAGAATAAAGAGAAAAGTGACTCATTGCTTACAAGTATCTACAGTAAGATTATCAGAGGATTTCTCAGCAGAAACCTTGCAGGCCCGAGGCAGTGGGATGATATATTGAAAGTGTGAAAGAAATAAAAAAATCAATAATTCTATGTCAAGCAAAACTACCCTTTGAAGAAGAGAAAGACATTAAGACATTCCAGGCAAACATAAGATGAGGAAGCCTATTGCCACTAGGCTTGCCCTACCCTAAATGCTAAAGGGATTCTAAGTTGAAATTTAAATGCTAGGCAGTAACTTGAGGTCATATGAAGATACAAACTTCTTCCATAATGGTAAATATGAGGACAAATATATAAAACAGTATTATTGCAATTTTGGCTCCAAACTTCTCATTTTAGTCTTCCACAGGATTTAAAAAACAAAAACATAAAAGAAATAAGTGCAAGCTTAGGTTATGAGTATACAATAAAAAGACATAATTTATAACACTAATAACACAGGAAGGATAGTGCTATAAAAGACTTTTTGTGTCCAACTGATGTTATGTTGGTATTCATTTAAACTAGATTGTTATAACTTTTGGATATAATAGATAATTACCATGATAACCACAAAAAAATTCTTTACAATTTACACAAAAGGAAATGAGAAGGAGATCAAAATACTTCACACAAAAAAACCAACTCGACATAAATAAAGTACTGAAAAAGAAATGAGGGACAAAAAGCTATAGGGCATAGATAAAGCAAACAAAATGACAATAGTAAGTCCTTCTCCAAGTAATTATTTTTCAAGTAAAGGAATCAAGTGCCCCAATACAAAAACAAACAAACAAACAAACAAACAAACAAAAAAAACAGATAAAGGGGGAAACAAAAAGAACAGGACTTGAATATATGCTGTTTACCAAAGACTCACTTGGGATCTAAGGACAAACTTGACAGGAAAGCAAAAGGATGGAAAAGGTATCCCCTGCAAAGAGTCACCAAAGAGAGATGAAGGGAACTATCATAAATCAGCGATTTGAACAGATATTTGCACATTCATGTTCACAGCAAAATTCTTCATAATAACCAGAAAGTGGAAACAACCCACTGTCCATCAATGGATGAATGGGAAACTAACGCATGTTATATATGTAAAATGAAATATTACTCATCCTTAAAGAAAAAGGAAATTCTGACACATGATACCACATGGGTGAACCCTGAAAACATTATGCTAAGTGAAATAAGCCAGTCACAAAAGGACAACTGTTATAAGATTCCAGTTATACAAGTCCTTATAAGTGTTACCCAGAACAGTAAAATTCACAGAGGCAGAAATGTGAATGATGCCTACCAGGGTCTGGGCTATGGGAGGAGGAAATGAAGAGCTACTGTTTGGTGTATATGAAGTTGCAGTCTAAGAAGACGAAAAAGTTCTGGGGATGAATAGTGGTGATGGCTGCACAACAATGTGAATATATTTAATACCACAGAACTATACATTTTAAAATAATTAAAATGGGAAATTTTATGTTATACATATTTTGCCACCATTTTAAAAACGTAGATAACAGAATTCACAATAGCAACAGACACATATGAAATTACTTTAGAAAGTTTTAGTGTCCAAAGAAAGAAAACCACAAGATTTTCCTGGAGGGTTTATCGAGACCACTTGAAAGATGAAGGGGATCACTGAAATTCCTGGTAAAGAAAATTCAGTCTGGTAAATATGCTCATTTTTTCTAAAAATTTAAAGTAATTCCGATAAAAATCCTGACAGAACTCTGTGGTCTTAAACTGAGGAAATGATCTTAAAATTCATCTGGAAAAATTACCACAGGAAAATAGAATAATTTTAAAACAAAGAAAAATAAAGACGGAAGACAGATATTGAAAGGGAATCCAAATCTGTGCTCGTGAAAAAAGTGTGGTATTAATAAGAAAAACTTAAGAAACTATAGTTCAAAGAAAAAAAGATCCATGAACAGAAACACATAGACAGAACTGTTTATTTTTGACATCCATTTTCTCATTATACCTTCTTTCCGCAGAGACAGACGCTTGCGGTTTCCCACAACACGCAAATGAGGTGCCTTCACGATCCCTACCAGGCCAAATCGGTCAAGTTTTCTATTTTCTTACATGACTTCTTAGCAGCATTCTCATCCATTAACCATTAAATCCTCCCAGAAAAATATTTTCTTAGTTCCTACAACACCACATTCTCCTGGTTTTGTTTGTTTGTTTGTTGAATCTTCCAGTGCTAGCCATGTCTCCATTTTCTTTACTGAATTATTCTGGGGCTTAGCTCGAAACTGTGGAGTTCCGCAGTCTTTGGCCTTGACCCGACTTCGTGCTCTACATGAATGGTATTTCTAGTGATATAGTCCAATTCCACTTTTTATAACATTCAAAGTTTCTAGCAATTTTCTATTTTAATGTTAAAAAAGAGAATGCACAGACAAGCTATTTCAAAAGAAAAAAAAATTGATCTCTAAGGAGACAAATGGCTACAGGTCATCACTTTATCCTTCAAGCAGCCTACTTTTCCTTCTGTAGGGAGAGCACCTTTCTTATGTATTATAATCAGTTGTTACTTACAGTACTTACTGCTTCTTAAAATTGTCCATTAGATTCATGCCGTTCACAGTTTGTCACTTTTTTCTACCGCACTGATGAGAACTCCGTGGTTAGTGAAGTACCTATTTTGATCAAAGGTTTTACATTTTTTAAACTTGGGATTTTTGATAGGTTGCTTCTGTTGATCTATTTAGGGAGTTCCTGAGCTCAGTGCAGTCCATGAACCACAGTCTGAACCTGACCTTTAGAAGCTGCCGAGCAGTACCAGAAAGCTTGTTGGAAATAAAAATTATTCAGTCCCACCCCAGACCTTGTGAAGCTCCAGGGCCAGGGCAAGCCTAATAATTTATTTTCACAAGTCTTCCAGATGATTCTGCTCTATGTTAAGGTTTGACAAACATTCCCCTAGGTCAGAGCTACTCACATAATGGTCAGTGTCACCTCTGAGATTCTAGGAACACAAATTATTCAGCCCTACCACAGACCTACTGAGTTTATGTGGAAAGACTGACCAATTGTTATTTTAACAGACTCTCAGGTTCCTGTGCATCTTTCCTTGGCACACTAACGTGTGAGAACCTCAACCACAGAAATTAAGCTCTAGAGTGGTATAGTTCAGGAACTGCTAAAATGATCCATCTTGCCCTCAGAGGAATTTGGTGGAAGCATTATGACTTAGCGCCTTTGTAGCCAGTACATCAGGATTTCAATCTTCAATTACTTACTTGCTAGCTCTAGTACATACACAATGGACCAAATCTATTATAATTATCGACCCAACTAGTGGTGCCGGAGACAAAACGATCACTTTCATTATTCTCCTCTGTATTTGTTATTTACCAAATCAAGTTTGAGTCTCAAATGAGCTCTACCTCATCAGAGATCATTTCATACTCATCTTTGTATCCTCAACATCTAGCGTAGCACATAGTAAGTGGTCACAAAATATGTAGATTGAAGCAGTATGCTCAGATTTATGCTCTAAGAATTAAGAACAGGGTCTTTAATCTTGAGGGATGCATTCAGTCGCGTGGAGGCTAGGAGCTGAACTAGTTATCTTCATCTGAAATCTAAGGAGAAGAGACATTCCAGCAGCACAGCCATCAACTCATCTCATGGGCTGTATGTTTGTGGTTCAAGAGCACTAAAAGAATCCCAGTGATCTCTAAACTGGATCAATAGCCCTAAATTTCTATGGTTGATTACCCAGCACGAATTGCTAACGAGCCAGACAATCCCATCTTTGAACCTGATTTCAGGAAATGAGAAGGTTCAGTCTTCCTAAAGTTTTTAGTATTTTAACCTCTTGCCTATGAGGAGGGAAGAAGCTAGTCACTTCTCATTGTATTGCATTGCCCCATGCAGTTTTTGGTACCCATATTTATGGGATATGTGAATGCAGCAAACTAAGAAATCTTTTTTTGGCTTCATATTTAATCTTTACCTTTACCTTGAAGGTCCTTTCAGAATTTCAATTCTTAATTTTCAATACTCTTTTAAAACTAATTTTATATCAATGTATGATATGAAACTAACTTGACTATAGATTTTCTATGTCTTATGTGAAATATCCATTATAGAGGGATGGAAAATAGTAAACCGAGTAGCCTGGTCTGCCCACATCAATAATTACTTGTGTGATTTAAGGTAAAGCATTCATTTTATTAGGCACCAAACTGAAATAGCAGTAGATGTTCAAATAACACCATCAGGCATGGGCTGATGCATCAAGCATGGCACAAAACCCATTCCCACTCTCCTATCTACTGGATGAGACACAGCCTCACTTTGCTCACATAGAAAATAGAGGTGATTGACCAACTTCTATATGCTATTTGTGAGTCTTCCAAGAAATAATGCCAGTGAAAACTCTTTATAAACTGTTAAGTGTGCATAAACTTAAATTTTATAACCATGTCTCTTAAATTTGAAGAATAAAAAAAAATTATGCAATTGTTCAAGAGTATTAACTGTCGGTGAGTCAGGAAAAGTAGGTACTTTGCAACGGTTTGAAAACTTCTATAAAGTCTTAATAAACACATGCATTTATGAAGCGTACGTATGACCACAGCCTGTTGTTAAGGCAGATGTCAGTTCATACTGGATGAAAGACAGAAGGGTGGGACAAACGAAGAAAGAAGAAAAAGAAAGGGAGAAGGGAGAAAGGAAGAGAGGAAGGATTCCGATAAGTCACTGATTCAAATAAGTGACAATCTCTTTGGGAAGGGCAATAGTTTATTAAACATTAGGGGGGGAAAAACAGGAAAAAAAAATGTAAAAATTCAATATTGTAGTGTTAGATGCTCCAAGCGATAGGATTCCAGAAAAGAGAGAGGTCCCTGGTGATGCTAATGTTAGGTATGCTAAAGACCCAATCTATGTTGACTCTTCCCTAGGTAAAGACCTTGATCAGGAAGAGCTTAAATGAGAAAGACAGAAGACGATCACCCCGTCACCCCAACCTGAGGGAAACCTCATTCCTTGTTAGAATTGAACAAGGTGTGTTTAATTTGCTGCCTTTTCTGGGGGTTAAAGGTTACAGTTCAGTAGTCAAGTAAGATTCCAAACAAAGGTTAAGAAAAATAGTAAAGCCGCTGGCAAAATACAAACACTGACAAGAACCAATGCAGCTCCAGCTTCCAGCTAAGGTCAGAGCCAGTACTATGAATGTGCTCTTTAAACATGGCTGACCTTTAGATGCTGCTGAGCATCTGGGGGAACATTTGGCACTTCACTAGATCCCCGTATGTTAACTAACTGCACTTGTACACACCACGTCCCAAGCCAAAAACCTTCTCAGTGAGCCAGCACTGGGTCCGATCTGGAAAGCCCTCTCGTCAGGACCAAGTGCCTTTTCCCGGTAAGACTTGCCAGAGGAAAAGTTGGTGGCTAAGAAGAATTCACCTCTTTAAGTAGAAAAACCTTAGGGTTTTTCAGGAGTCAAAACTGGTATTAAATTGAAACACTCACACGTGCTATAGCTCAAAACTTTATTTTTTGACACATTTATTTAGTGACCATCTATAACATATGAACTCTGAAAAAATAAAACATAATAAACTTAGAAAAGTAAGCATTCACTTCACCGTAAAACTTTCCAACTCTGCCTTTTAAATAGGAGGAATGGAAATATAGCCACTTTTTTTTTTAACATTTGAAGACCGTATGTGCGTCAAAGACAGCATGTGTGTAGGAGAAAATCTAATTTCCTCTTCACATACAGAAATTTAATATCATAAAGAGGCAGCTATGGCTAAGACATCAATTATACAACTTTTTCTTCAAAAGAAAAAAAAGCAGAAATTAATGAAATGGGGCAGAACAGGAACTAAATGTGCTTTTAATTATTTTTATCGCTTTTGCCATTAAAATGTTAATAAGTATCATATAGGTATTTAAGAAGGAAAGAAATAACAAATTATATTTCCACTGTGGCAATTAATATTCCTATGGTCCTTTTAATTGGAAATGTTAAAGGTATGTGCGCTTGAACTTCTTCACTACTCTGTGTTGGTTATAACCAATTCTAACACATATATAATATATATACACACTATTCAATGAAGAAAAGACACTAACAGAGACTTGGCCCTTTTACTTAAATCTGCAGTAAGGTAGTATTCTGGCTATTTTTTCAGAAACTTCACGGACCAGGAATAATTAAATAAATCCAAGGTGAGTTACACTTTATCTGCACAAGTATGCATCATGCATTATTTGTGCTCTGCTTAAAGGAGAACTTCCCTGGCTGAAATTGTTGTATGGATGAGTAAGGCAATTACTCGCCTCGAAGCCAGTCAATGTTTCTATTCATCTGCCAAAGACAGTCTTCTTTTTCCCTAGTCTTTGTGAATACAGTAGCCAGTATCTGCAGCAGTCCTCAGAATGTCCCCTCAGTACTGCTAGTTCAAAACAGACCATCCCCCATGCACTTTCAAAAGAGGTTTGCTCTAAAGGCTCTTTTTGCCAGAATTATTAGCTTATGCGTAGTTTAAAACTACCTTACAATTTTATTTTATTTTATTTTATTTTCAGGTCTTATATTTTCATTCTCCAAGAGAAGAGAATAAAATTGTATCAACGTTATGTCTGAGTTGGCAAGAAGGAGATGGGAGTGACAATCACCTGCCAGGAAAAGAGCCAACTTCATGTCTTACCTTCCTGTAAAATCATCAACAGTTTCTGGTGAGATCTATTAGCATAAAAAGCATCGAGAATCTGAGGATGTTTAATAGTTGTCTCAAAGCAATCATAGGCTTCCCTCTCCTAAAATACATTGATGTAAGGATTCCATATTAATAATCGCAAATGAAAAGTTTACCAACATGAACCTACCCATTGTTCATTTCATTAAGTCTTTCAGAAGAGATGTGAGAAGATAACTTTAACTTTTCAAAGAAGAAAAGCTATAAATACTATTTTGGAAGCTCCCTGGGAAAAGCAAAAAACAAAGGGGGGACAGGGAGGAAGAGAGAGAGCAAAAGGAAACAATCTCTTCCAGATGTAAATTTACAAAACCTAATCCAAAAATAAACAAAATCCATCTACTAGCATAAGAACACCACATAAGCTGAATCTTATTTCATTTGTTCACTGTGTCCATAGTGCTAACAGAGCTGGATGCATGTAGTAGGATCTCAATACATATTTGGTAAACAAATGAATCTCTAAGACCAGAAGCATACTTTCTTTATAAGTCAACCTCCTGGTCACTGTATACCAACCATATCACGACAGCCCTTTGGGCCTCTCCAGAATGATTCAGTGATGCCCCAGGGTGGTAAGAGGCACCCTCCCCGGTTGATTTATAACTCACTGACTTTACTCCCCCAAAGTAGCACTTACCAAATTGCATCTGATTGTCCACTTTTATACATCTCATCCGCTAGACTATATAATTAATCAATAAATATTTTCTAAACTTGGTGGGAATGAGTAGCAAAGAACACACTCTAATAGTAACATTGTCTTTCTTTTCAGGGAAGATCTATTTTATTCCTCCCAGCTTTGCTAAGTTGTAACTGACATACTGCTGTTGTGCAGGATTAAGACATACAAAGTGATGATGTGATGGCCTCAAAAACTGTGAAACAATTGTCACAGGAGGATTGGTTAACACCTCCACCATCCCACATAATTGCCGTTTTTTTGTGGTGAGTACATTAACGATCTACTTGCTCAGAAACTTTCACTTATATAATAAGGTATCGTTAACTACAATTTATTCATCTTTTTTTTTAAGATTTTATTTATTGATTTGACAGAGAGACAGCCATCGAGAGAGGGAACACAAGCAGGGGGAGTGGGAAAGGAAGAAGCAGGCTCCCAGCAGAGGAGCCCGATGTGGGGCTCGATTCCAGAACACCGGGATCACGCCCTGAGCCGAAAGCAGACGCTTAACGACTGAGCCACCCAGGTGCCCCACAATTTATTCATCTTTTAACAGGAGATCTGAACCCTTAGCCAGCATCTCCCCAGTGCCCCACTTCCCAGCCCCTGGCAACCACCATTCTATTGTTTCTATGAGTGTGGCTTTTTTAGACTCCACATGTAAATGAAATCATATAATACTTGTCTTTCTCTGACTTTTCTGACTTAATATAATGCCCTCCAAGTTCATCCGTGTTGTCACAAAGAGCAGGATTTCCTTCTTTCTCACAGCTGAATACTATTTCATTGTGCGTGTGCCTATGTGTATGTACGTACACATATGTATGTATGTATGTATGTTACATCTTCTTTATCCATTCATATGTAGACATACATTTAGTTTATTTCCATATCTCGGCTACTGTGAATAATGCATCAATGAACATAGAAGTACAGATATCTCTTTGAATTCCTGATTTCATTTCCCTTGGGTATATACCCAGAAGTTGGATTGTTGCATCACATGGTAGTTTTACTTTTAATTTTTGGGGAACTTCCACATTGTTTTCCATGGTGGCTGCACCATTATCAGTCCCACCAGCAGTGCTCTAGGTTCCCTTTTCTCCACATCCTTATCCACACGTTAGGCTTTGTCTTTTTGATAACAGCCATTCTAATAGGTTGGAAGTGATATCTCACTGGAGTTTTGATTTGCAGTTGCCTGATGATTAGGGATGCTGAGCACCTTTTCATGTACCTATTGACGATCTCTATATCGTCTTGAAAAAATGTCTATTCAGGTTCTCTGCTCATTTTTTAACTGTACTGTTATTGTTATTGTTTTGTTTGCTATTGAGTTGTAGGAGTTTCTTATGTATTTTAGATATTAACTCCTTATCAGATATATGAATTGCAAATATTTTCTACTAAGGAAAGATATGTTTCTTTGTTGTTATTCTTCATGTTACAAAATTGCTTATTGCTTATTTCTTTTCTTTGATTTGGCAGTGTTTCTCTAAGCCTAGTTTGCTCCTTCAATAAGAGCTGAGATTTATAGACATGCATGTTGATTTAGATTTCAGTGATCACATGTGAACTTTCAAAGGATCAGTCAGGATATACGAATCCAGCATAACTCTCCTTCATCCTTCTCTCCCTATTTTTCTCTCCTTTATATTTTTTAATTTTATTTTTTTAAAGATTTTATTTATTTATTTGACAGAGAGAAAAAGAGAGAACACAAACAGGGGGAGTGGGAGAGGGAGAAGCAGGCTCCCTGCTGAGCAGGGAGCCCCATGCGGGACTCGATCCCAGGACCCTGGAATCATGACCTGAGCTGAAGGAAGACACTTAGCCAACTGAGCCACCCAGGCACTCCTTCTCTCCTTTTTAAAAATAATTTCTGAATCCCCATTCTGCCTATCTCCCCACATACTGGATGCATTACTTTAACACTGCCGTGTATTATTAAGATCCACAGTCTCTGAACAACTGAATATTTCCCTTTATTCTTTCCTTATCAGAAGCTTGTCTGCACTGCATGGTGATACAGCAATGAATTGAGGGAATAAAAGGAAGAAATGCATTCTTAAAGTCGAATCACAAGAAACAGAACTGGGCCTTGTCTACAGAGAAAGATACTCCTTGTATCCTGATGATTGCATCTGGAAAAGCTGGGTAGCAATCAGAAGGCTAATGCCAAAAAATAAATAAATTAATTAAATTAAATTAATTTAAATTAAATTTAAAAAAAGGCTAATGCCAGCAGTGCCCTCCTGGTTCTTGACCATTCTGATCCCCCAAATGCATAAATCCCTATTGAAGACATGAATATATAAGGACATATTGGGCTCTATTAACTATTATAATCGTAAAATGGATTTTCTTTGTTCTAATCCCACATTCACTGAGCAACTTCCGGATGTTCATTTAGCTTCCTTGAAATGCCTGCCAAATGGAACATAAAGGCATGACCAGAATGATCCGAATTCTGCAGGCTACAAGGCCATTGTTCTCTTCTTTCTCAATTTATGACTTAGCTCTATGGTTTATTTGCCAGTCTGTGCCATTGGTTAATGTGAATATGCACTCAAGAAATGGATCAATTTAATGTGATTATAAACATTTCAAAGGATCTGTGCCTTAAATTTGAGTGACAGATCTCGTACCTGGGTGAATCCACCAAAATAAATGGCATGCTGTGAGAAATATGGCGAGTTGACTTTGCTAAGGGGCAGTCTGAACTTGACAATCACCAGCCTTTCATTCTTCACAATAGACACATTTCTAGGATTTAGTCACCATCCCCAGTAACATACTTAGCAACAGCACATCCTAATTCGCCATGTGACAATGCTCAGATCCTTAGAAGTAAATGCTTCAATTTGATACCTCCAGGTTTAGCAGTTGTAAGAAACAATTTTGGGGAAACAACAACAATAAATATATCATACCTGTGATCCACGAAGGCTATGGACATACACCCGGATTTGGACATACACCACTCTGGATGACATAGCAGCATGGCAAAGAGCTGGTAAGCTAAAGAATAAAGTCTAAGTCCTTTCACAGAGAATCCATTCTGCCTAAGCATCTGATGTGTGGAAGTATTCTAATTAATAAGTTAAAATGTGGTATTTTAAAGCTAGCATAGATTCAGAATGGAGTAGTGAGAACACATGGTATGTTCTAAAGAAAATCATTTAGATCCCAAAGAATTTTCAAGAAGTAGTTTTCCCCTATGTTTATTGCAGCATCATTTCCAATAGCCAGGATATGGAAGCAGCCCAAATGCCCATCAAAAGATAAATAAAGAAGTTGTGGTATATAAATACAATGGAATATTACTCAGCCACAGGAAAACAAAACAAAAAACAAACAAACAAACAAAAAAAACAAAACAAAAACAAAACAAAAAAACCACCACGAGATCTTGCCATTTGTGACAATGTGGATAGGCCTAAAAGGTATTTTGTTAAGTGAAATAAATCAGACAGAGATAAATACCATATGATTTCACTTACACATTGAATCTAAGAAAACAAAATTAACCAATGAATAAAAAGTAGAAATAGATCATAAATACAGGGAACTGATGGTTGCCAGAGGGGAGGAGGGTGGAAGGATTGGCAAAATGGGTGAAGGGAGTGAGAGTTGCAGGCTTCCAATTATGGAATAAATAGAACCACAGCAGAAGGGAGGGAAAACTGAACGGAAAGAAATCAGAAAGGAAGACAAACCACGAGAGACTCTGGACTCTGGGAAACAAACTGAGGGTTACAGAAGGGGGGGGATGTGGTAACCAGGTGATGGGTATTAAGGAGGGCGCACGCTGTGATGAGTACCGGGTATTATACACAACTAATGAATCGTTGAACACCACATCAAGAACTAATGATGTACTGTATGTTTGCTAACTGAACATAATACATACATACATACACACATAAAAGTTAAAAAAGAAATAAGTCCCAGGGATGAAAAGTCTTAGCATATGGAATGAGTCAATAGCCCTGTAATAATGTTGTACGGTAACAGATGGTAGCTACACTTTGAACATAGCATAAGGTATAGACTTGTCAAGTCACTATTGTGCCCACCTGAAATGAATGTAACTTTGTCAAATATACTTCAATTAAAAAAAAAGTGGTAGTTTTTATTGAGTTTCTAGGCTTTCTTGTTACTACTTAGGAGGAAAGCATGAAGAATGTGGCTCTAAAATAAGATTTAAGGAGTTTAAACTGTACAGTACAGAGAAAATATAAATATATACAGAAAACATAATTGTTTTATATGTAGTACCAACGCATATAAAAACAAATGTAATTTAGTTTCGCACATATATGATGTTTACTACACAGAGGGTGTTACCAGGAAGGATTCATTTCTGTGGAGGTGAAATTTGGATTCATAAAGGCTTACACAGCATTAAAGAAAATTAGACACGTAACCACACACAATGAAGGGCTGGGTACACGTATGACATTATTTAAATGGAATAAAGATTTTCTCCAGAAATATTTTACAATAGAACCTGGTGTTGCCTGTCTTGGGTAGTTAAAGAAAAGTCATGTAAGGAAGCAAATGTTTGACTTACAATACTTTCCAGGTCAAGATTCTTTTTTTTTTTTTTTTGGATTATGTAAACTTACAGAATAGGCAATGAATTTCCTTAGCCTTAAGGTTGGGAAAACATGGTCCACACTATGTAATGGATTTTTAGGAGTGCACAGCAACACAGTGCTAAGATTCATAAAGTCCAGTCACTATCAAGGTCTTGGTCCTGATGAATATGTTGAAAAATAATGAGTCTACGACAAAGATCTGGTCAGTGACCATTTCATTGTCGTAAAAGATCAGCTCTGACATTCCCGCGCCTATGCAACTCACAGAAGTTTCCAACTAATAATTAGTTTCATTTTCATCGATAAATGGGCTTAGGAGTCAACACACCCATCATTTACATAAGATAGTGATAGAAAACTATGCGAATAAATAAAATATATTGATACAATAGCCGTATAAATTGTTCAGGAAGACAAGTATTATGATACCAGTATATAGCAGGACTGTGCTTCATCCAGTATTTAAAGAGGAAAAACAAAACACACCATTAATTTACCAGCTATTGGAAATTTGTGGTGAGTAAAATCCAATATGTTATGTTGGTCAGTAAAGCTTAAAGTCAGGATTTATATGTCTTCGGATTTAATAACATTTTACTAATGGCCTTGAATATTTAGTCTGGGGAAGATTTAAAAAGTGGTATGTGATAAAGAAACAGCCTGATCTGTGCTCATGTGACAACTTTAGCCTTTGCCTTGTGGATTAGAAGTGGAAAGATGGACAGATCAGCAATGATCTACTCTGCCTCAGAGACTGTAAAGTTGATTTGCTTTATCTTCACTTTTTTAAGGGGAAAAAGCAGCTCTTTGCTGACCAGAAAGAAGAGTCTCCCCAACAAGTGATAAGGGGAGTGTGAGAGAAATTGGAGTCAATCTTACTGTATGTGTATGGTTATTGATGTATCATGATTTAAAAAACAAAAGGAAGTCTCTTTCCCCAAAACATATAAAATACCACCTCAAAGAGATGCTAACTAATTCAGTGTCAGTGATATCTTTTGGGTTGAGACAATAATCTCCATGTAAAGGCTATTTTCAACTTTATTCTCATTCCTGCTTTATTCTAGGTTCCAAATACACACATCAATCTGTAGTCTCAAATGATGTAATGAGATTTGAGCCAATGCTCACATAGAGATTCTGTATGCCCGGAAGCAGGAAACTCCAATATTAAATATTTCTACAGCACATCTGATTTGCACTGGATCATGTGACTTAAGGAAATTTTCTGCCAAATATTTGTATGCTGTAATTTCTTTTGTATCAAAAGCATATCAAAACTGGATATTTTTGATCAAACACAGTTTATCTAGCCCAGGATTCCTGTATGTTCGGAACAATGGAGATTTCACAGAAATGACCACTGTTTATATAAACCATGACTATCAAAATGTGTCTTAAAAATAATTTCATTTTTAATTATCATTACCTGAATAGACATCATGATTTTCTTACCATTGTCTCAGGTAGCTTTACTTTTTTCCCAACCATTTTATTATGAAAATTGTTAAGCATATAGAAAGTTGAAGAAAATGCATAGTGAACAACCATGTACGCAGCTGTTAGGTTCCATAATTATTATTTTGTTGAACCTAGCATTAACTTTTTTTTTGGGGGGGGGTAAAATTTACATAGAGTGAAATGTATAAAGCTCAAACAAATCAGGTATTGTCACCTGCCATTTGCCTTGACATTAGTCTCTTACAAATTTTAATAAAATTTCCACTGGTCCCCACCCCTCCTCCATTTTCTGATACACTGGGGCTTCGTGAATCCATTGTTCTATTTATCAATAATTTCATGAATGCTAACTCTACAGTCCTGCATTTTTCTGCCCTTCTAAAGTGAAGAAATCCAACAATGACAACTCTCCTCAGTTCTTCTAGTTCACAAATATGTACTTGAATCTGTACTGTTGTTTCAGTAAGATTTTAGCCATCTCTCCCAAAGAGGTTTTGTAAAAGAAGCAGAGAATTTAAATATGATAGGGCTGCTACTGGACATCTGGTTCATAACATATCAGTGTTGTGGGACATAAGGAAATTTCCTGACAAAAATTTGCACACTCCCTTTGCTATCGAAAGCATATCAAAATTGGCTACTTTCTTAGCAATCTTATTCCTTTTTAATGGGGAGTCAAACAACAGCAAAACAATCATTCGAATTAAGCATTTTATATATGGAGGAGATTTTAACAATAAACTTCATTCCCCTTCTCTTATCAACTCCCTCAACCACCCCTAATCTGCCTCCTTGCCCCCCTCCTCCAAATGTGCCCTCTTTTCCTTTTCCCAAGCCCATTCCAGTTGCTATGTTCAGGAATGAGTCACAACTGTTAAATTCTCACTCCCCTGCTTATATTTTTTACTTTAAACTTGACAGGCCACCTGACAGAGGAAAAGAAGTCATATTTTAAAATTTCAAAGTGAAAAGATGTGACTCCACATGTATACCTTAAAAAGAAATTTAGTTAAATGCTTCTAACTCTACACTTATCATAACATCAGCATTTCCAGGATCCTAGAAAGGATGAAACCCTTCCTTAAGGTTTCTTATTTTAAAGCAGAAATACTGCACAAAAACTGCATCAGCCAAAATCTCTCCAAATGTTATGAAAAGGCAATGCTATGTAAACTTTAATGATGTTTGCATACCAGTATTAGGACCCATAATAACTTTCTCGGAGTATTTTATTATAAAAATAAAACACTGGGGCTGTTTCCTCCTGCAGTAATGAAAAAGAGTAAATACCAATAAATTAGGTAGAGCAAAGACTATGATTTAAACTTAACAGTTTATTTATTAGAGCTAATGTAAAAGTTTCCTTAAATAATATATAGAAACATAACTACAGCATACATAAAAATTAACATAAATACCTTAACCCATGGGAAGAAATAAAAGCCATGAGGAAACAACAGATAGAGAAAAGGCTTCATTAACTACAATATGTCATTACTTTATTTCCACTAATACTGCAATCACAAACTGCAAACACTACTATAGGGCAAAGAGAAGCAGCTATAATGTAATTACACATAGAAACCAAACCCAGATTGCCCTTGGATTTGTGGCAAGTGTAGCCCTAGGTACAAGACTGAGACAATAGAGAGTGGGGCCTTCTTTTTTTTCCATTCCCAGCAAAAAGAGAAAGCCAGAAAAGAGGACTGACCAATTTAACAATGTCCTTTGCTTGCTGAGATCAATCGATCTTTAATCCACCAGGTAGTAGTGCTTACATGCTTGAAATGAAAAGTGTTTCTTCTAACAATGGGATGTCTTTCCTCATTGGAGTTCTATGTAGAAAGGTCAGCAGTACAACTTGTGCACATTCCAAAGTGTTAATATATACTGAAAGAGATTTTAAAAGAAGTCTACCCATATAGATAATGACCCCTCCTGTTATTCTGTAACATTTACTCCCTGTTATACGCTCGTTATCACATGCATTAAGATATACGGTGAGTTACATCACATTCCAATATTATAGTCAATGTATCTTTTAGCTGATGAAATAGCAGATATTAATTCTCTTTTTAAAGACAACCGGCACGATAATGACTTATAGGTGATACAGGAGTGAGCAGCAGTGAAGGACTTGCATCTCACTGTGAAAGACATGGACCCCGTGCCTGCTCTGCCCCTTGGCTAAATTTGCGATGAAACTCCTGAAACCTTGGTTTCCTCATCCACAGAGTTCATAAGGGTTTTAAATGAGATCATATGTTTTAAGCCCTTAGCACAGAGCCAGGTATGCTGTGTACGGACAGTAAACGTTTACCTATTATGATAATTAGTTACAAATCTGCACTTCAGATGTTAAAATACAGTGGATAACCAATACCATTTAGAAGCAGAGAATTTCGTGGACAATGGTTGTGGTTTCTGGAGAACGGTATGTTTAAGAGGAAAGAAAAATAAAGGGAAATGATCTAGAGGATAAAGGAAAAATTAATCCGATGCTGACTTAAACCCCTTTACTCCATTTCCTCCTAATGGGAGCCACCTCCTCTGAGTGGTAAACTGGCACAGGTTTATAACGTGCACATTGCAATTCATCCTTTCCTTCTTCCCTGTATCTATTTCAGAAGCATCTCATTTTCCCATAGCAACATCGTAACATAATGTATCTTTCAACAAACAACAATAATAGCAAATGCATTTACTGTTTTCTTCCCCACTGAGCCAAATGCTACTTTTGTCCTGTTTTATCAGAACTGCTTAACATATCTGCTTCACAGGTAACATTGTGTGCCATTAATTAAAAGTGCAGGAAAAATTACTTGGTGCCTAAAGATCTGACAGGTTGGAGTATGAGGTCATCTTGTGACTTAGCAAGGCCACTCAGAGATTATAAACAAAACTTTAATAGGGCTTTGAGAGATAATGCATTATTTATTTAAACTGTTGGGCCTTCTCTGTTCAACTGGTTTAACAGAAACACAACCAGGTTAAACAAATCAGAATGTCACATAGAACAGGCATACTGTGAAAGTAATTTGCCTTTGTCACCAAAAACTAACAGGGTATGTCATTAACAGCTACGATTACACAGAAACTACATAGAATTTTTCAGCACAATGATGTAGTTTCTCTTTCTGTGGCTTCTTAGAATTATGTAAGACTTTGATATTGTGGAGAAAATTGATAGTTATTTTGTTTGTAATTAAGAAATAATCACAACCCAGTATCATCTTTATTTTTTTTAAATATTTTATTTATTTATTCGACAGAGATAGAGACAGCCAGCGAGAGAGGGAACACAAGCAGGGGGAGTGGGAGAGAAAGAAGCAGGCTCACAGCAGAGGAGCCCGATGTGGGGCTCGATCCCAGAACGCCGGGATTACGCCCTGAGCCGAAGGCAGACACTTAACCGCTGTGCCACCCAGGCGCCCCCCAGTATCATCTTTAAACACACTCAGGGAACCACATTTTTAGTGATGATCAGATTGATTAGAAATCCATGTTAGTTACTTGGCCCCTATCCTCAGCACCATCAGACTGAGTTTAAACAGGGCTTAGCCAATCGTCACACTCTCTGATAAAGTTGTATCAGATACTTCACACCTAAGATAAATAAACAACAATTATCAAGATTGACTACCTATTATTTGGACTCTAACAAAAACCTCCACAAATATAAAACATAAATACTAAACACAGTTAAAATAACTAGCATGAAGAGTGTCAGTCAACAAACACCTTCAGCAAATATCACTTCCTACCTACTAGGATTTCAATAAAATTGTCCATCCAAAAATGTAATGCTCTGTATCACAAAGTTTTTCATTGACTAATTCCAATCTGATTATGAATTAAAGTTTAAGTTATTAAGATGGTGATATTACTATTGTATGCTTCAAAAAGATAATTTATAATATTATAATTGAAATATCTGCATCATCTCCAGGCAATTCAAGGATATAGAAAGCTATACTACTATCTTTGCTCTTGAGAAGAGGCCAGGGCAGGAAAGGATGCTAGTAACAGGGCTCAGAGGAAAAACCATGGCCAGGTTATAGAATCCAGTCCAAGAAAGACATGTGAATGGGGTTCATTGGAAGTTAAGAAATACTCAAATGTCCAAATTAGAATGTAATACACTTATGGGTATGATCCTTATCCAAACATGTCAGAAGGAGAAAGGGCAAAGAGGGTCTGTATTTAAAGACTGAGTCAAGTGGCGCCTGGGTGGCCCAGTCCTTAATTGTCTGCCTTCGGCTCAGGGTGGTGATCCAAGCATTCTGGGATCGAGCCCCACGTCAGGCTTCTCCACTAGGAGCCTGCTTCTTCCCCTCCCACTCCCCCTGCTTGTGTTCCCTCTCTCACTGGCTGTCTCTCTCTGTCAAATAAATAAATAAAATCTTTAAAATTAAATTAAATTAAAATAAAATAAAACAAAATAAAATAAAATGAAAAAAATAAAGACTGAGTCAAGACTCTGCTGCTCTAAGTGGGAAATGGGGCACAAGGTAGAAAAAGTATTTTGCTCAAGAGACTTAAACCCCAAAAATCTCAAAATCTGCAAATGCTGTTTGAGACAATAGCTTAAAAGTGGATATTGCCAGGGCGCCTGGGTGGCTCAGTCTTTGGGCGTCTGCCTCCGGCTCAGGGCGTGATCCCGGCATTCTAGGATCAAGCCCCGCATCAGGCTCCACTGCTGGGAGCCTGCTTCTTCCTCTCCCACTCCCCCTGCTTGTGTTCCCTCTCTCGCTGGCTGTCTCTCTGTCAAATAAATAAATAAAATCTTAAAAAAAAAAAAAAAGTGGATATTGCCTTCTATCCCCAAACATGAATATTTAGTATCTGATATTTAAGAAGACTCTGGCACATTTTAAGGAAAGTTACCTGGTATAATACTACAGTTGCAGATAAGGGTTACTTTCTGGACAAGATCTTCTGAGGAGCAAACCTTCTTGGTGCTAAATACCAAATGAAAGAATTCTACTTTTAAAAAGCTCTATTCTATAGATTTTTTTGGTGAGACAATATAAATATAAAATGTATTTGGAATGGAATTCGGGGGAAAAAGATTTCATGAGTTTTTTATTTTATTTTCAGAAGACCAAGAGCGAATACCATGCACAGGAAAAAAAAGGAAAAAAAAAGTATTAATACTAGCCATTCGGATAATTAGAAAAATATAAATGTCTCCATTTACAGATGACATGATTATCTATAGAAAAGTAATCCCAGAGAACACAGAGTAAAACATCCTAGAACAATTAGCATGTTTAGCAAGGGCATAGGATACTGACTAGATAAAAATCAGTTGTGTGAATGTGTGAGAGAAAATGTGTGTGTGTGTGTGTGTGTGTGTGTATAGTGTATATTTCTATACACACTAAATGTTAAAAAATTGCCATTTACAGCAACATCCAAAATGAAGTTCTTAATGATACATTTAATGAATGTGCAAGACTTATTTGAAAACTACTGTTCATTGAGAGAAATTAATGGAAACCAAAATAAATGAGATATACACCATTTTATCAAGGGGGGAGGTTCAACATTACTAAGATACCACTTATAACCACATTGGCCTACAGATTCAATGCATGTCATCAAACTACCAGCAAGGTTTTTGTTTTTGTTACAGAAACTGACAAGCAGGTTTTAAATTTATATTTAAATGCAAAGAACTGAGACAGTCTGAAAAAGAACGAAGCTGGGGTACATGCAGTACCTTATTTCAAGATCTGCTATAAGAAATAAAGCAATCAAGACAGTGTGGTTCTGAGATCAAGATAAACACATAGATGAATGGAGGAGACTATAGCGCAGTGCACACAAACACACAGGGTCAACAGATACTCAACAGAAGCACCAAGGTAATTCAATGGAAAAAGGATAGTCTTTTAACCAATGATGATGGAATGACTGTCCATATGCAAAAAATGATCCATACTCATGACCTTATGCCATGTAAAAATATTAACTTAGAAGGGTATAGACTTAAATATCAGAGCTACTATAGAACTTTTAGAAGAAAATACAAAAAATCTTTGAACGATGGAAATGCTTTAAGTGATATGATTACGGTTTTATGATTAGATACATTAATGAAAACCAACCACACTGTTTACTTAAAAGTAGTGAATTTTATTGTTTATAAATTAATATCAAAAAGCTAACTATACCTGTATCATGCAATTATGTTTGATATGTATTTATCTTCTTACACTTCCTTACTGAAGTATATGTTACAAGTTGGCATGGCTCATATCTCTTTTTTAATAAGTATTAAGGTTATCAAACAATGTCCCTGCCCCTGACTCAAAGTAAAGAATATACCATAAATAATCACACTTTATAAATATAGTAGCGACAACAACTGTAATTTTAAAATACATACATAAAAATCAATGCTAAACTTAAAGATGACTCCTGGGTTAGTATTCTAGAATTCCTAAAATGTCATCTTACCCTATAAACCTTGCAGTGTTTTTGAATATTTTTTATTGTGGACATATCCTACTTTTCTAGTCATAAAGCACAGTAAAGTTTTCCCACATTTAACTTTATAATGTTTTAAGATACTTTTTGCAGAATATTGATCAAGTGAATTTATATCCTATGGCTCATACTGCTTGACTAAAACATTTATTAATTCAACTAATATTCATTGGGTACTTTCTCTCGCTAGGCACCGAAAGTCAAAATATATTAACAACAATGCCACAATAATCAAAACAAAAGTTGTGAGATCACGTGTACTTTTTGAAAATTAGAAGTTATCCATAATCCTGCAAGTGCATCCTATTTCTAGTGGGTTTCATGGGATTTTACCAAGAGGCACAGCTATGGTGGGCATTCCATTTCACACCAGTATTGATCAGGCAGCATGGCATCCATTAGCAAATGAGCTCCACTGAGGAAGAAGCATCCTTTGCTATGAAGTGTTCATGTTTGTGGTGTTTCAGATACAATTACTCTATGGGAATTGTCTCACTTCTCTAACTAGAAGAAACAAACAAACAAACAAACAAAACCCTCTCTGAAACACACACATCAGCACAAGGGCTTATCTCTGCTCTGAAATGGAAAGCTGAAGTTTTACCCAGTTCCGAGATGGAATCAGGAGTTGCCTCATTAATTTAGTTTCTACTAAAACAAGGCAAGAATCCCACTTTATTCTAAGAGTGAATATTAACACAGAACTAAAGTTTAGGGGAAGTAGTGGAAATCTGTTTAGAAGCAGCTAGATAAAAAGAGGAAAGTTAAACCTCTTTTTCATGGTCTCGCTGCTACCAAAAAAAAAAAAAAAAAAAAGCAAATACAGAAGGTATGCAGAATGTTGTTCACCAAATTCCAGTTTCATCTACACAAACAAATCTTTGCACATTTTTATGGACAAATATATGAAATATGTATTTCAATGATCTAAATTCTCATGTTCAAATGAGTATGAAAGAAATCCGATGAGAACAGAGATATAAAGTTACCATAGATGTGGATCTAGGATATTCAAAGCATTCCCTCATAAGACCTTCCGAGATAACCAAGAATAAAATAGCTAGCAATTCTCTCTCACAAATTCCAGAGATATAATATCCGTAATCGAACACAATGACGGTGGGCGCCTGGGTGGCTCAGTCGGTTAAGCATCTGCCTTTGGCCCAGGTCATGATCCCAGGGTCCTGGGATGGAGCTCTGTGCAGGGCTCCCTGCTCAGCGGGGAGTCTGTTTCTCCCTTTCCCTCTGCCCCTTCCCCCCGATTCGTGCTCTCTCTCTCCTTCTCGCTCATTCTCTCTCTCAAATAAATAAATAAATAAAATCTTTAAAAAAAAAAAAAAAAGAAGAACACAATGAGTGGGAAAAAATGAAGAACCTTTCAAACCTTGTAACAGAGGCTAATTGTCCAAGGTTACCGAAGAAAGCTTTGAGAGATGCAATTTCTCAACACATGTGGAATACCTAATAACAAATGTGATACTTTGCTTTATAGTGGATTAGTTTCCCAGTGTAAACTGTTTCATCAGTGTCAAATTACCATGATGTTTGCTCATGTAGGAGAAATCATGAAGGGTGATCAGTGAACCATAAAACTGATATGTACTTATTGTTTATAGAGCATGTCACAAGTGGTCACAATTCTCCTGGGAAAAGCCTGAATTCTTATGCCTTAGATTCAAACCTGCTAGACTATAATTTTGTTTTAAATAGATAAAATATCTTTCTGTATTTTTAATCAATATTTTCAACAGGCATACCTGAAAGTAGAAGACATAGATTTTAAGTTTTCATCCATCTTTTATCAAAATAGTAATGAAGTTTTCATTATTAGTTACCAATTCTAAGGCTATTAAATGCCAGTTTTCACACCAGGTTTGCTGATCCGAAAGACACATTTTTTTTCACCATGCCACACTTCTTCTTTAAAAATCATATAATCCCAAACTCAAGATCTTACCTTCCTATTTGCTCTTCCACAATTCATTCAACTAAAACTTGCTCAGCTCTATTAGGGCAAGCAACCTGCTACCATTGACGTAAAATTATAGGAAAGACACAATGAGTATACCTTCAAAAAGCCTGATGTTCCAATAATCCAAAAGAATGCCACCCCAAAAGTTAGTTTCTGATCACAAGACTGTATAATGGAAACCAACATGTGTTTTGTTTTTGTTTTTATTTTTGTTTTATTGAGCAAATCTTGCTACCTAAAGGAAATGTCTACTGTACTGTTCATTCCAGCTCTAGCTCCTTATCACGTAGAGATCACTAACAAGTGGTTCACGGGCAGGTGCTGATCACACTCCATGCTGTGAGTAGCACTATCTTCTAGATGAAGCTCTCCTTGTCTTCCCCCTTCCCCTTCTCTTTCTTCATTGACTTTCAGGCTCCTCATTCCACACAGTGAGTAAAATCTGGTGAATGCAGTTTTCTAAAGTTAGAGATCCACAGGACCTGTCTTCATGATAGTTTCCTGTGTCTGTCTCAAATTCCGACACAAGAGAATATGTCAGCCTACCGTGGGTGAAATGTCCACCTCTAATCAGTCATGGCCATGGGTCCGTCACATGGTGCAATCATGGGTTCTGATGGTATTCTTCGAAGCATAAAAGTTTTTAATTCTGGTGACATCCGACTTACCCATTTTCTTTTTATTGCTGGTACTTTTGTGGTCAAATCTAAGAAATCACCTTGTAACCCAATATAACAAAGATTTACTCTGGTATTTTCTTTTAAGGGTTTTCTAGTTTCATCATGGCAATGGCAGGATGACTCTTTAAAATTGCTAAAACACATTTAATTGCCTGCTTTAACATGGCTAACTGTATGGTATGTAGGCTATCTCTAAAGCTGTTATATATAAAAAAAGCTTCTGAGTAGTGAGACTCAGAAAGGCATCTACAACAATGAATCTACTATGGTATTGTCAATAATTAATCTGGAAATGAAGGGAGGGCTCAGCCTCCAGACAGGGCACACAGGGACAGCTTCACATCAAAAGCAATGAGTAGACTGTGGTTTGAGTGACATGATCATAAGGAAGCAATCATGATATTTAGATACATGCGAGACTTTATTATGCATGTGCGTGGTCGCACAGAATTCTCACCACCTCAGGTTATAGGGAAAGTCTTATTTGCACACTGACAGAGTAGGGAAATGAGCTTTAGAAAGAATAAGTAGCAGGCTCAAAGTAGTAACTAGAAATGCTTGAGCAAGGATTGGAATCCATGTTTGTCTTCCAAGCTATGGTCTTAACCACCACATCAAATCATACAGCAATGAAACATCTTTTTAAGCGTGGATCAAGAACACTTATGGAGGCCTTTAGGATCACACATTTTCTGACAGTAAAGCCAACACTGTCCTGTACTCTGTCAACCCTAATTTTTTATGATAATGTTAACAACAGAAGTTGTAACAACTTACAATGCTAATTGCATACGCTTTATGAAAATTTAAAAGTCTGTACTTCAAAATGTCACAAACATTACATATAGTGTTCTGTTTATGTGACAGATTTAATACTAAAATTTTTAAATTTATTAGAAAGAAATACCATCACAGAAATTGTTCTCAAGTTATGCTATATTTTCATTAAGTTTCAACTAATTAAAGAAAATATGAGGAAACCAAGAAAGTATACATACATCACTGGGATGGCCTTAATTAAAAAACTAGTTATTCTTTTTAAAAAAGATTTTATTAATTTATTTGAGAGAGAGACAGGGAGAGAGAGAAAGTGATTAAGTGGGGGGACAGGGTCAGAGGGAGAGGCAGAAGGAGAAGCAGACTCTGAACTGAGTGGGGAGCCCAACGCAGGCTCCCCCCCAGGACCCTGAGATCATGATCTGGGCTGAAGGCAGACACTTAACTGACGGAGCCACCCAGGTGCCCCAAACTAGTTATTCTTTACAAGTATCCAAGGGGATACAGCGGCTAAAGTGCCCAAATGACTTTGTTATAAAACATTTCATCCTATATCATAATGCCATGTATGGAGTACAAGGAAAGTGCTATTGAGTACGGGNNNGGGGGGGAACCTGGCAGGATTAAAGTGTCATTATCATTCTCTTTGATCCCTAGAGTAATATCAAAAAGTACATTGTGCTAAAAGATAGTACAGTATTGCAAACTGACTGCCCTTAAAGGCTAGGAGTTTTATAAAGTTATTCATTACCATTGCACTTGACTGTCTAGTTCACAGGTTTCATGGGTCTCAAAGAAATGGAGGGTCAGATACTCCAGGATCCCCTATTGGTAGAGAATTCAAAATGCATTACCTACTTTAGTTTACAGTGGCTGTTTATCTAAATTCTGAGACGGGAAAAAAAAATGGATTTTTTTTTTTCTTTAGGAATCGACTTGATATTTTAAAAATATCTAAGTTAAGGGATGTCTGGGTGGCTCAGTCAGTTGAGCATCTGCCTTGGGCTCAGGTCATGATCCCAGGGTCATGGGATCCAGCCCCACATCAGGTTCCCTGCTCAGCGGGGAACCTGCTTCTCCCTTTCCCTCTGCTGCTCCCCCTGCTTGTGTGCTCTCTCTCTCTCTGTCAAATAAATTTTAAAATAAAATAAAATAAATCTAAGTTAAAATATACCAGGTATAATTATCTTCTGTAAAAATACAAGGTTTTTAATTTTTAATCTCACGGGAATTGCTCAATAAATTCATTTTAGAATGTCTTTTGGGATAACAAGGAAGAAATAGGACTTTTTAAAAATTTAAACTTGAAACTTATTGGCAAGTACTTCTGCACTGAAATATCTTTTGGATCAAACTAGAAATGGAGGGGCATAGGTCAGTAGCAGGAAATCGTGGTCAAGAGCTTTATGAAAATTATCCTATTAGTACAGTCCTGGGAATATGACAGCAGTGAATCAGAAACATTATTAGCACCTACTTAATAAAGGAGAAGAAAAGGAAAGTGATAAATGTGTCTCTAAAATTAGATGATCTTGCCGAAATCTCTCATGCTTGCCTTTATCCTGCCACCAATAAAGGTGATTGTATCTCATTGAATACCTTACAGAAGTCCCAGAGTAATCCATCTAAATGGGGGCTGTGCCTCAGAGCACCAGGAAGTAAATGGCATCATTAAATTCCTCTGAAGTAATGTCTCCTTTCTCAGTAATGTACCAACTCCTGTGACAGGTGCCCCTCAGATTGGCAACTTAGCATTGTTCTCTCCCTAGAATGAGTGACTTTGGATTCTTGGATGTAGCCCATATTTAGGGAAAACAAAGAAAAAAAAAAAAAAAAGCATTTGCCTGTGGAATTATAAAAGCATTTTTTACACACAAAAATGCACAGATAATTAGCTCAATATAATGTGTTTTTCAGAGAAGAGAGCGTATTCTGGCCGGTGATTCTCTACCAGCCATTTACAAATTATCCTCTGGAGTGATATAAGTGACAGGCTTCATTAGCAACCTTAGTGAACTCTCCATTTCTTAAAAGATGACTGTCTCAAATTTGGAGTGGCCGGGTTCTACATACCTTTATTTCCTCCTCTCCAACTGGCAATCAGCCAATTGTGTGTTTTTTCATTATCAACAACTATGCTAAAAGCCAAGAGAAAAGTAGAGCTATAATTGGCCTCGCCACATATCCATTAAGAAATAAAGAAATGAGGATAGAATTCACCTGCAGGTGAGATATGAGAGAGGTTTCTGTCCCCAAGACTATGATGGAAACTGCAGAATTGTTCTTATGGCATGAGTTTATAAAGAAACTTGTCTACCTAACTCTTATATAATATCGAGAAAAAGAAGAAAGGCTGGTGTTTCCTGTCAAAATGACATATGTTGTAACTTCTTCCTTTACTATGTAAACATGGAAATAATCTTTAAACTCTTTGAACCTTGTCTTCCCATATATAAAATATCAATTATTTTCCTCATAGATTTTTGCAAAGTGCATATGAAATCACGTGCCTCAAGCGTTAGATGCATGGTAGTTACTTATTCATATACATCAATAGATAAATTATGTAAAACATATTTGAGCATCTGTGTGTGTCTGTGTATACACACAGATAGCATATAGATGGATGGCTAGCTAGAGAGAGATAAAAGAGATGGCAATTATTATTTAATCAGAGAATTCAATATACACGGTACCTGATTTATCTCAGAGTCCTTCTCAAAGGCACAGAGCAACCCTCTACTTCGCAGTTCAGGTCAGCCTGCTGGTTTTGAATGTCCGTTTTGTGAAGTGCCCTGCATGAAGTGCTTTCAATTAGAGGTGGCTGTTAAAATTCATTTCAGAAAGCCAGAAACAACTTCTATATATGCGCTTTTACTAAAGCTTGTTTAAATCATTGACCTTTCCTCCTTGGTTCATAACACCTTGTCAAGATGCAACAGACTGTTGCTAATATAAAAGAAAACAAAATAAGGTTCTATTCTGGGAACGGTTCTGCCAGCCTGGAGTGCTAAGGACTGGCAATCTAACAGAGGAATGTTAAAAAGTTACAAACCAGAACATGCTTATACAATGGATATTATTATGCTTGATCAGGTGGAGGAAAAAGACAAGAAAGGGGCAACAACTGTTCACTGACAGCATCAAATCATGAACGACATAAACAGTTTGCATCTCAGTTTTGCACAGTGTCTTTCTACATAAGCATGGGTTAAAATGCAGATTCCATCTCAATTTCTGACTCTCCCAATTAAAGAGTTGATAATTGCTACTTTTTCTTTCTGTTTTTCACACTAATGTTGCCATAAACTTCTAACTCCCTGATGGATAGTTGTCAATGAATAATTCATTTAACTAAGGCTTCCACTGTGTAAATTTTTTATTACATCTTTTGCCAGTGGATACACTTTACAAGTCTTAACACCAGAGCTCTGGAGGGTCTCAGAAATTCTCTGTTGATTAAACAAAAAAAAAAAAAAAAAAGGAAAGGCTGAAAAAAGAAAAGAAAAAGTAGCCTGGCCATACCAGTAAGGCAATAACAAAGCAGATCTCAAAGTCCACCTAAGAATTAGGGGAAAAGAGAGAGGGGATGGCAAGGTAATAGTTTTAATATCAGAGTTGGCTTGATTCTGCAGGTTCTAGGGTTAAAGAACTTCAACATGAAGTGGCAGGAGTCATAACAGTGAAGTTTTAAAGTCACCTTTAAAAATAGAATGGATAGACAAAACAATGAGACTCTATTTTCAAGTACAGTTAATACAATACAATAGAAGCATCGCTCAAATATAAGACTCATTTAAATAATTATTAACCAGTGATCTAAAGCATATACACAAGAAAACCTGTTCTTCAGGAAGCTCTACAGATGGAGGCAGGAATTCTTTGCTAACTCTGATCATCGACATACCATCTTATGCTACCTTCTGAGGACAGTTGCATGACACATCTTAGCATTACTATACTCGGAGATGTTGTCTACAGGGCAGCTACAGTTTAACTCTGTAATCTCCAAATTTATTTGGCTATAAATCCACACTGCTATGGTCAGTCTACAACAAAGGAAACGGGAATAGACAATTGGGGAAAAGACAATCTCTTCAAGAAATGCTGCTGGGAAAACTGGACAGTCACACGCAGAAGAATGCAACTGGACCACTTTCTTATGCCACACACAAAAATAAACTACAGATGGATAAAAGACCTCAATGTGAGACCGGAAACCATAAAACTCCTGAAGAAAGCACACCCTAAGCAACATTTTTCTAGATATGACTCTTCAAGCAAGGGAAACAAAAGTAAAAATAAGCTATTAGGACTACACCAAAATAAAAAGCTTTTGCACAGTGAAGGAAACCATCAACAAAACGATAAGGCAACCTACCGAATGGGAGAAGATATTTGCAAATGATGAATTACAGAACAAGTTAATACCAAAATATACAAATAATTTCTACAACTCAACACCAAAAAAAAAAAAAAAAAAAAGGCAAATAATCTGACTAAAGAATGGGCAGAGAACCTAAATAGATATTTTTCCAGGAAGACATACAGATGGCCAACAGACACATAAAAAGATGCCTGATATCTTTAATCATCAGGGAAATGCAAATCAAAACCACAAGGAGGGGTGTCTGGGTGGCGTCAGTTAAGTGTACAACTCTTGATTTCAGCTCAGGTCATGATCTCAGGGTGGTGAGATAGAGCCCTGCATCAGGCTTCGTGCTTCTCTCTCTCGGGGTGCCTGGGTGGCTCAGTCGTTAAGCATCTGCCTTCGGCTCAGGGCATGATCCCAGGGTTCTGGGATCACACCCCACATCAGGCTCCCTGCTCCGCTCGGAGCCTGCTTCTTCCTCTCCCACTCCCCCTGCTTGTGTTCCCTCTCTTGCTGGCTGTCTCTCTGTCAAACAAATAAATAAAATCTTAAAAAAAAAAAAAAAAAAAAAAAGATTATCTCTCTCTCCCTCTGTTCCTCCCTAACCACCACTCATAGGTGCTCTCTCTGTCTCTAAAAATAAACAAATAAATAAAAACCACAATGAGATATTATATTACACCTGTCAGAATGTCTAGAATCAAAAAGACAAGAAATAACACGTGTTGGCAAGGATGTAGAGAAAAAGGAAACTTCGCCCACTGTCTGTGGGAATGGAAATTGGTAGAGCCACTATGGAAAACAATATGGAGGTTCCCAAAAAGTTAAAAAGAGAAATACTACATGACCTAGAAATTCCACTACTGGGTATTTACTCAAAGAAAACAAAAACACTAATTTGAAAAGACACATACACTCCTATGTTTATTGCAGCATTATTTACAATAGC
Organism: Ursus maritimus; assembly: GCF_017311325.1. Lineage (NCBI taxonomy): Eukaryota > Metazoa > Chordata > Mammalia > Carnivora > Ursidae > Ursus > Ursus maritimus. The sequence continues at coordinate 95,169,670 of NW_024423343.1, read as the reverse complement.
CGAGATATGGAAGCAGCCTGTGTCCATCCAAAGATGAATGAGTAAAGAAGATGTGGTATTTAGGTATGATGGAATACTACTTAGCCATAAAAAGGAGATCTTGCCATTTACAACAACAGAGATGGACCTAGAAGGTATTATGCTAAGGGAAATGACTCAGAGAAAGACAAATACCATATGATTTCACTTATAGGGGGAATCTAAGACAAAAGAAAACAATAAACAGACTTAAGAAAAAAGCAGAAACAGACCCATAACGACAGAGAACAAACTGATGGCTGTCAGAGGGGAGAGAGGGAAAGGAATGGGCAAACAGGTAAAGGGGAGTGAAAGACACAGGATTCTAGTTATAAAATGAATAAGTCACATGGATAAAAGGTACAGCATTGGGAAAATGATCAGTGATACTGTAATAGTGTTGTATGGTGACAGATGGTAGCTATACTATGGTGAGCACAGCATAAGGTGTAAGATTGCTGAATCACCATGTTGTACACCTGAAGGTAATGTTACATTATGTATCAACTATACTTCAAGTAAAAAAATAATAATAATAATAAATTTAAAAAAACGAACATACCACTAGTGTTCTACTCAAAATACTGTGAGAAAACTAATTAAATGGACCTCATGTTCCAAATCCAATCTTTAGAAAAAAATGTTCATTATTGACCTTTAGAAAAAACAGTAAGTTTAATGATTGTTAAGACCATCATTTCAAATCTCTAATAATATGTTCTGAAATATCACATTTTATATCAGAAAATAGTCATAAATGCTACTATTTGTGAGAACTCTTTAAAAACAAATAGTCTACAGTAATGGTGAATAATAAGAAGTCTAACCTTGGTCAGAAAGGAAAATACTGAGTTTGTCGTCCTCTCTTGAACATTCAAACAATTTACATTGAAGAGGGAAAGATAAACATTTCCAAAGAATTGAGAAAAGTAAATAAATACAGTTATTTGTCTCCCTGTTGTTACTTCTCTGTCTTTCCATATCTATGTATCCATCCATCCATCCATCCATCCTTTCTACCTATCCATCCCTCTCTCCCTCCCTCCCTCCATCTGTCCATCCACTTTAAAAATGCTTCATATATAAAATAAATAAATTGTTTGACTAAATTTTGTTAGTTTGTTTTTACCAAATAAACATAAACAATAACAGTAACTTAATGCAGATCAAGCCTACTCTCTCAGATACTTCAGTGAAAATCTGACAGGTGTTTTTTTTTTCCCCACCACCTGGATGTATGTCTGAGCTAAGGAATATTTGGATAATGAAGCATTTCACATCTATAATAACCCTGATTCAAATCTCTTTTCCTTTCAGTGGCTCAAGGTAAAGACTAATTCAAATCAGTATGCAATTAACATACTTATTCTTTAATGAATTCATATATTCTAGGTCAAAAGGTAGATCTTTTCTGTTCATTTGTAATATTTCTATAACTGTACAAATAGGATTTTTTTCCTAAGAAAAAACTGGAAAGTCTTATTTTAGGCACTCAGAGCGTAAGTCAATATTTCGGTCAGCCTAACGGTACCTATTATTATGCCAATCCAAATGCTCATTTCTGCATTAACAGCTCATTATCCAATTCCTATACTATGTTCTAGGTGCTGAATTGAACTCTCTTGCACTTAAAGATAATATTACATGAAGAATGCTTTATAACAATACCAACCATCTGTACAACAGTAACATCAATTTACCCAAGAACTTTTCTGTTCAATTTTATTATGTATTTATAAAATATTTCATCTTAAAAGACCATTTATAGAGCATGTGAATATAAATAATTCATTAAACATACATGCTTACATTGCTTGCATCTTACACTAAAACTCTAAAAGGCTTATCAAGATAACATTTTGCACATACATTTGATTAAAATATTATTCTCAACACAAATGGAACTCATGGAAATCTTTAAAAATACTGGCAACTTCATCTTTCTCAATTAAGATATTATCCCTAATTTTCATGTTTATGTTTTTGTTACTATTTGTCAGATCTTATTTTATTTTATTTTAAAGATTTATTTAGGGGCGCCTGGGTGGCTCAGTCGTTAAGCGTCTGCCTTCGGCTCAGGTCATGATCCCGGAGTCCTGGGATCGAGCCCCACATCAGGCTCCTCCACTGGGAGCCTGCTTCTTTCTCTCCCACGCCCCCTGCCTATGTTCCCTCTCTCGCTGGCTGTCTCTCTGTCAAATAAATAAATAAAATCTTTAAAAAAAAATAAAGATTTATTTATTGATTTCAGAGAGAGAGAGTGTGGAGGGGAGGGGCAGAAGGAGAAAGAGAGAGAGTCTTAAGCAGACTCCCCGCTGAGTGTAGAGCCAGACGCAGGGCTCAATCTTAGAACCCTGAGATCAAGAACTGAGCTGAAATGAGGAATCAGAAGCCACCCAGGAGCCCCTATTTGTCCAATTTTCATAAAAACACCTACATTATGAATTCTTCTACTGTTGCCATCGCATTATCATCCACAGTTTTTACCATTCTTTTTCATATTTTCCTACTCAAGTGTTTTTCACCTACAGTTTGCTTAAAACCTGTTTTTGTTTTCCAATTTATATTTTAGCTTTCAGGTAGATTTTGAAGTTCCAACTAAAAAAAATATTTTCAAAAGACATCGCAGCTGTTCAATGGTACCCAGTATCATTACTGCTTATTCTTCCTGTGACAATTTGGAGCTTGTCACTACATTCTGAAAGCAGTAAGACAAACTGGCAAGAACAAGAGAGTTTTCAATGATAAGGGAAAAAAAAAATGCAACAACCTGCAGAGCAAAGACCCTGGAAGTCAATTTTCAGCCTGATCCCTTGTGTGACTTTAAAATCTACTCTTAGTAAAGTGCATGGTTTTCACAGTTTGAAAGGATAAAGAATACAGTGTTCAAAACTCCAGTCAAAATTTCCTTCTTTCAAAACTTCATCACCTAGTAAGATATCTAGCTATCTTAAAATGGTCAGCAGTTCTTAAGTATAGAATATGGGTAATGTTCTTTTAATGCCATTCAAATCAGGGTTATCAAATCAATTTCCTCTAAGAAGCAAAAAATCGGCTGTTTCTGTAACTCCAATTTGTTGATATGTTACACATACCTAAATGCAAATCCCATTGAAGCTGCAATAAAGTGATACTGAAAGCACTATAACGTGGTAAAAAGAGCTTGAGCATTTTTTCAGTTTCTGACGTGGGTTTATAGAAAAGAGAACGCCAGTACTGTGGTAGGCAGTCTCTAAGGCAAGCCCCAGACTCCCCTCCTGATATCCATGCCCTTCAATTCTTCTCCCTCCTTGAATGTGGGCTGGACTTTGTGACTTACTTCAAACCCACGGAATGTGGCAAAAGTGATAGAATGTCACTTTCAATTTAGAGTATAAAAGACGCTGGCTTCCATCTTGGACACTCACACACACTCTTGGACGACTCACCCTAGGGAAATCGGCTGTCCTGTCATGGCAAAGCCCTGTGGAGCAACCTACATGACTAGCAACTAACTGAACAGGTTTCTGGACTACGGCCAGCACTGAGACTCACTTGAATGAATTGGAAGCAAGTCTCCCCTCATCCTCTGACCAGACTCCCACCCCTGCCAACGGCTTTACTCCAATCTCATGAGAGACCTTAAATCAGAAGATAATAAATGTTGGGTGCTTTAAGCCATAAGTTTTAGGGTAATTTGTTATGTAGCAATAGATAACTTAGACGGGTGCTTTGTGTCCTTACTCCTTGTATCTTATGATGCCTTCATGGGAACTCGATAGATGGTAGATTTCACTATTTTTTAAAGCATAAGCTTGAGCTGTTTACAAATCCTAAACTTTAAATCAACTGATGCTTTTGCACGAATAGCATTTAATAAGCACTTATTTCATATAAGGAATTGTACCAGTCTAGTAGGTATGAAGATAAAGTGCCTTACCCTCACTTTTATTTATAATGAAATTACAGTAGAATGGAAATTGAAAGATTAAAAAGTTTAAATACCCATAGAATAAAAATAACGATAAACTGTTTAAATATTTCATAAACAGACCCACTTCCTCTCTCCTACTCTCTTTTTCCTCTAACATCTTTCTCTCTCATTGATTCCAATCCGTGCTGAATAGAATTAACACATCATATTTTAGGAGGTCACATGGTCGTCTCTCTCTCCCCGGCTGAACATATATTATAGCTATGAAGTCATGGTTGCTTATTCATTAAACTGTTCAAGGTTTACAGAAGGTGATGAAGATTTCAAGTCAGAATTCTCAGAGTTCTAATCCTGGTTTTGTCAGTGACTGGCTCTTACAATCTTAGGAAGTAAATGAACCTCTGACCCATAATTTGTTTCTCCCATAAACTGAAGACATTCACGTTTACCTATTTCAAGGGTTATTCTGAGGGTGAAATAAGATGAGTCAAATGCAGTGCAAAGAACCCAGAAATGAATCTGGAACATATTTACTTAGAACACCATAAATGGCAGCTACAGACATGGGGACACACAGATAAGAAAGACACACTGCCAGCATCAAGGTACATGTAGTTTTTGAGAGAGATTTCTAACTAAATCAATAAAGAATGGATAAAGCCACATACATGATTAAGAACAATTTATAGTAAAAATTCAGCTTAAATACCCATTGAGTGCCAACTTTGTGCCAGGAACTAAGATGTATGTAAGCAAGACATAGCCTTGACCTATAGTAGAACATTAGGAAAAGTGTAAGTGGACACACATAAGTCACCGTCAAATAAGGCAGAGAAGAGCAACTACAATTCGAAAAGCACAAGCTACAGTGAAAATGAGGACACGAGATTAAATCAGATGTAAGCTTCAGGAAACTTCTTGAAGACTCTGTGATTTGAGATGGATTTTAAAAAATGGTTAGAAATTACATTTACCTATAGAAAGAAAAGACATATACAAGGCAGAAGAAACTATAGGAGCAAGTGTCCTAATTAGGCAGGGAAGTGCAAGGAAAAGTGTTTTTAACTAGATCAAAAGACAGAAAGAGGTGGTGAGGGAGAGGGGGATGGAAGGAAGGAAGTGGGGGAGGGGAAGGGAGCGAGAGCAAGATGGGAAGAGAGAAAGTTTCCTGGCATATATCACAGACTGGTGAAAAGTATTGTTAAATGCAGTTATATGATAATGATGGTGCCCTCGTTTTCTAGCATTTGATCCTTTATGTGCCTGAAAAAATTACTTTGAGGTATAATAGCGCTTGCTAATGCACAGCAGATATCCTTCCTAAAGACAATTCTCTGATACTCCAAAGCATTCTTAGTTGCAAAATTAGAAATTTCAGGAACTATGTCTCAAGGCACAGAGACATATGTTTCTGCAGTTATTATTTAATATATAGTACATATATTTCTATATTAGAAATGCATTAAGCTAAATTCCCCTCTCCCCACACCAAGTCAGCCCCATGAGAGCACAACCTTCCAATCTGTCTCTGAGATAGGCACTGAAGGACATCTCACAGAAACCACAATTTGCTTCCAAGATGATATCTAAAAAAGATACAAAAATAGTTCCGCCAAATCTCCCTTGATTGCCTTTAGTATATAAACATTAGCATGTTTCTAGACTGCAGGACAAAGTTTTTCAAATAAAGTTATATGGCATCTAAGATGTTTTTAGCTAGTGAAGCCCTCCCTATAGGGGTAGATACGAAACAGTCAAACTCAGCAGCCCTCTGGCATTGACAGTGACCAGCACTTGGAGGAGTGAATGTGTTTTTGCCTATAACAAAACAAAATCCAGTGCCTTAAAACATCATTAATCTAAAGCTTGCCCCCCGCCCAAATTGAAACCATATGGGTTTGCTGATACCCTCCGCAGAATCCCTTAAGAAAATACAAAAATCTCTCTGGTTTTCACTATATGGTCATTATAAATATTTCATGCTATTTAGTTATTCTAAGAACTCTTGTTAATTAATTTCTTAGAACATACAGGTTGACCAAATTTTTATCATTCTCAAATCTGAAGCCAAGTTGCACAGGACCACAGGCAAAGATAAAAGCATTCTGAACAGCAATGAACAGATGCAACGTATATTAGATACTTAGAATAATGCTTTTAGGAACACTTAAAATTTTCAGGACTGTATTTAGGATCTGAGAGATGAATACATTATATCCCTGTGGACAGCTTCTCAAAATTATACCTATAGTTACTCTTCACCAGGGTTAAAGCACTATTCAATTTAACTTCTATTAAGAAGAAAACAAGTCCCCAAAAGTTGTGGTAGATTAAATCTGCTGAGCAATTAACACTGCCAATATCAAAGGATTTACTGGAAAGTCTAAGAAAAACATGCAAAAACATAGGAACAGCTAAATGGCCACGTCATATGTTGCCTGCCAAATTCCCCTCTTAAACACTTCTTACATCATTTCAGCTTCCAAATCAGAAACTTGAAGAAACTCCCCACTGCTCAAAGAATGAATTTTAAGATAACTGGCCTGGAATTCATGTTCAGATGTAATTTGGAATCAATCCTTCATTTCATGTTTATTCATAACAATTCTCAAACTGAACCCCTACATGTAATCCATCTCAACTAATTCAGTTTCCAAACAATGTCTAGCTGTCTAGATGGCCAAAGGAATCTAACAAGTAAAATGCTTTCTCATGTTAATCCTCCTGAAACATCAACATGAAATCCAAGCCCCATCCCTTCCTTCATCTGTAATGACATCTGGTATCACTATTCTAACCAAAATTAGCCTCTTCCTTGTTAAACACTTTTAATACTTAAAATCTGCGCTGTTTTTTTCAGTACTTAATGATACCATAGAGTATATGTTAGATGTGGGTATCTCTTCTGTCCTTTAACTCTGGCTACCATTTGGACTTAAAAATCTTGAAGTATCATTGTGCAGTGAATTGAGACATATTAGTGGGACTGGCATTCAGTTAGTGAGTTGCTTCCAGCCCTCATCCCCCATGAAATAGACCAGAATACATCACATGTAGTTAGGGTAACTATTACTTGTGAAATTTTTTGTTCTATCTATATGTGTGTGGATATGTGTTTAGTGAATTGCAATGAATACTTCTTACAGGACTACAAAATTTAAAAAAAAAGTTTGCAAGCAACCATCCTAGTAGACCATGTCTCCTACTTACTTAAACACTGGGTGTGTAATAAAGAATTATATTAATAAAAAATTATAAATGGTTAAAATGGGTAGGATAGGAGACTACATGAAATTAAGAGAGAATCAGATACACATAAGGGACGCCAAAACTAAAGGAAAAGAATGAAGACATTGGGCGTATCAACGAGTAAGTACTGAATGAGAAAAATGGGGAATGTGAAATTGCCAAGGTCAAATTTCATTTTCAGTGCTGCCTGGAGTCGGCTCCGATTTGTCCCAAGGCTATGTGACACATTGAATACTATGCTTCAGTGAGGACATCTTTGTGGATCATCATAAAACTCAAGTGTAATCTACAACAGGCTACACTACCAGCAAGTGATACCAGCTAGCAATGTGAAAGATGGGCTTGTTTTTCTTCGATATATAAGATGGAACATTTGGCACTCTTAATAAAATCCATAAATGGTGTTTTTCTAAATTCATGACTTTCTTATAACCATTTCCTTTCTTGTTCTCTTACATAGTCCAGACTTAGGTAACTGTTTTTCACACACATTATGTAAATAAAGCTTTATATTTTAAAACAAAGATGACATATGAATAAACATTAAATAGCTTACAGAACTGAAACAGCCTCATCTGTCTAAACATCTTTCTAAAATACATGACAACTTTGTCTACTCTATTTCTCAAACTATATTTTAAATTTGTTATGTCAAGTATCGAAAATGATACAGGGTATTAAGAAGCACATTCCACGTGGTGAAGAGTGCTGTTTGTTGACAATTCTTCCTTCCTTCCCCATCCTGAAATGGCTTCTTAGTGGTGTACCTCCATGGTGATTTTGTGCTTGCCTTTGTGACTCGCTATGTCCATTCAATGTGTGTTGATGTAACGAACCATTATCGAGCTTTAAATGTGCATGCACGGTTTGGCTTACATACACAAACCTTCCCTAAACTATGCACGTATTACTTACTGGTTAAATGTCAGTCCTGGAATGTGAGACACATGGAGCAGACATGAACCCAACCAATAACCCAAAGCAGAGTCACACCAACCAACATGCAGTCCCTTCAGTCAAGAATAAATCTTTTGTTGTTAGTCACTGAGAGTTCAGATGGCTTACTTTAGTAAAAATGATTAATATACTTCACAACTCAGGGTATCCTAATAACCAAATGAAAGACCTAAAAACAAATCACAAAAATCCACTAGCATTCTTGAAAAGCCTCGATGGTTTAAGTTTTTCATCATGAGTTTCTTGGTATATACAGTCTTCTAAATTAATCATCCTGTTGAATATTTATTATAGGAATAATTTTTTTTTACCACTTTCCGTCTCTTTTTAAAAAAAAAAATATTAATTTATTGACAGAGAAGAGAGAGAGAGTACACAGGCAGGGGGAGTGGCAGGCAGAAGGAGAGGGAGGAGCAGGAGCCTGATGCAGGGCTTGATCCCAGGGTCTTAGGATCATGACCTGAGCTGAAGGCAGATGCTTAACCAACTGACCCACCCAGGCATCCCTCCATTCGCTTTTAAAGAATTAAGACCCCTTCTTCCGGCCATTTCAAATGCAATCTGGTGTAATTCATAACTATTTGAATTTGGACATATAGCAACCAAGAGACTTACTGGCTGCCATCTAATTTATTTAATAATGAGTGTGCATGCATGTGTGTGTGTGTGTATTTTGAACACCTTCACGTTTTATGCACTATCATTTTCAAAGGAAAAATAAAGTTTTGAACCTATTCTCAGAGAACAAAGCTATTTATCATGTGTTTGGAAATAAATACTATACCAATGAAGCAACTCGTAACTTATTAATAAATAACTCTACTACACTGGGATATTTTTGAGATTTTTTATACAAGAGTAGGACTTGTATGGATTTGTAGTTATTAAGATGATAAAGCATTTAAAGTAACCCACCCAGGTATCACTTTTAAAGATGTCAAATATGTCCCTGGGAAGATCTTCAAAGGATAGAATATCACATGTTGTATATAAGTACCATCATGTACTTAACTAGAAGGACAGTGCTTGACCAAGTAAACTGTGGTGAAAAAGTCAAGGCTAAGGCAGCCTTAAACATCATTGGATAAACAGTCACAGATGTTATGGCTAACTGCACCTTAAAGACCATTCTAGGCCAGGGACCAAGGCTGGGCTTCCTACTAAAATGGGCATTTGAGTAAAACAAGAAGTATGTGACTTCTGTTGTAAATAAGCTTCATGTAATATTTTATGAAATGAAAAACTACATCCAGGAAAATGAAATTACTTGCTCTAGGACACAGCTATTATTACCAGAGTAAGAAAAATACTAATATTTTATTGGTCCATTCAATCATTATTGTGGAAGGTACAATCTAAGAACTGTAATTTCTTGGGATGATTCTACTGCTTCCACAGAAAGTATCATGATTTTAATTTATATTTTCTCCCATGGAAATACATGGAATTTGGAGATTAATACACAATATATTATAATGAGTTTATCTTCTCAATAGGAACCGTGGGGAAAAGAAATTCACAAGGGCAATGACTATGGAGATGCTAGGATAATAAATGGGAGGATTATAGATAGGGAGAAAAAGTATTATACTAAGTGAAATTTCTAAGCATACAATTTATCCAATTTATTTTATCTATCACTGCTTGATTTAGCCATCACTGCTTTCAATATTAAGATTACCTTGTCTTGTTTCTGATAACTGTAATTTTTTCTTAAAATATTGAATTTTTCTTGATATCAATTACTGACTCACACTTGCTTGGAACATAAAGAAGCATGCTATAAGTGTGTGTGTGTGTGTGTGTGTGTGTGTGTGTGTTCTAAGATTATGTTAAAGTTTAAGTGTAGAGGTACACATCACAATCAATAGTTACTTTATGTGACTTTCTATAACGAGTAAGAATGATTAAATACTGATCTATATCCACTCGCATTTTAGATTTCTGAGAAAATATTAAAGAAAAAAAATAAAATGGTGGTGAATATATGATAATGATGACAGAAAACAGCTCTTGTGATATGAATGAAATCTGGAGACAGAAGACTAGAAGAAAACAGGAAAAAATTGGTGATAAGATGAAGTGCCAAACCTAAAGCAACAGATCTATAATGACCAAATGTTAAAGATAGAATAACCCAAGTTTTTTGACTTGTGACAAATTGACACAGTGAACTAATATGTGCCTTTCTACTAAAAAACACTGTGTGAGATAAATTATCAGATATTTTAAAAATACCTAATTATAGTATAAAGAAAGAAAAAAATTTCCATGTGCCAGAAATAAAAATGGAACAATGAAAATGAGAAAAAGCACAAAAATTAAGGACTCCTTTTGGAGGGGGTGAGGTGAATTTGGAAACCACAATATAGAAATCACATAAATATCCTAGAAACTGGAGTTTTAATGTTACTAGTATTATTAGTATTAGTATTATTTACAAAAGGCATACCTAAAGCTTAAGAACAAAAAAGAGAACAGTCAAAAGTAAAATACTAGAAAGTGACATGATTTATGACTGACCAGAAAGAAACAACCAAAAGAAATTTGGTATAAGCATAAGAGACAGAAAAGACCTTTAGGCAATAAATGCTTCTAGATATATAGATGGGGCATCACTTAGTAACATAAAGATTGAATAATCCTACAATAATTAAGCAAGCTGAACAAGTGATTAGAAATATCCCCATAAACACTTATCCCAGACAGTTTTATAGATAAATTTATCCAAACTTTCAAAGAATAGGATAGGTAATCCCAATCTTACACGAACTCTTTCAAAAAATGCAAACAAAAAAATTAAATCAAATTTAAAAAATAAGAACACAAACCCCCAATTCTTTCATGAGCATAGTATAATCTCAAGACCCCAAATTAATGACAGTAGAATCGAAGAAAATTAAAAGCTAATTTCACACGAGTGTTGATGAAAACTCTCAACAAAGTATTAGTAACATAAATCCAGTGTAAGAAATTAGAAATTCATTAGAAATTCAATTCAATTCATTCATTCTGTTGACCTGTTGACAGTTAACTTGTTTCTTAAGAAAAAAAATCAGTCCAGGAAGTAAATAAAAGTATTTCATGGAATTAAACGTTTCTTTGTTGTTGTTGTTGTTGTTTTTAAATGGAAATAGAATGGAGGTTCCTTAACATGACAAATGTTTTCTATCACACACCAACAGCAAACTTTATACTTAACTGCAAAATACTTAATTCTTTTTAAAACTAGAAATAAATCAGGAGAGCTATTTACACTTGCATGTAATCACACATACAACAAAGCAAAAGGTAAAGGGATTAGAAAGAAAAAACTGTCACTATCAATAAATGAAACTGGTTTATATGTAGAAAAATGTAAAGCAAAAATTTTAGCATCTATGAGAATCTCTAAGCAGCTCTTGGGTTTGCAGATAAGAATGAAGCATTTTCTATAAATCAACAACAACCAAAAAATGAAATTTAACATCTCAATATTATATACATATGCATATATATCCCAACACACATATATACACATATAAAGAAATACATTTTAAAACAAGTACAAGTGTTTTTTTTTGTTTTGTTTTGTTTTGTTTTAATAATGATTTTTTATTATATTATGTTAGTCACCATACAGTACATCCCCGGTTTTCGATGCAAGGCTCGATGATTCATTAGTTGTGTATAACACCCAGTGCACCATGCAATACGTGCCCTCCTTACTACCCATCACCGGTCTATCCCATTCCCCCACCTCCCTCCCCTCTGAAGTCCTCAGTTTGTTTCTCATAGTCCATAGTCTCTCATTAAAACAAGTACAAGCGTTTTTAGAAAACTATAACGTTTTATCTCATCATTTAAACATAGCCAAAATAAACTTAACGTTGTATAATGTAATTCTCCCCAGAATGATCAACAGTTTCTAAGAAATTCCCAGCAATTTGTTTACCTTGAAAAATTTCATTGTGATAATCATATGAAAGAGTGAATGACAATGAATTACCAAGCTACATCTAAGGTAACACAAGAAAAAGACAAGCTGGGAACTATGTTACAGGTTATAATGATTTTATATTGCTATAGTAACAAATATAGCGTGGCATTGGCATAAAGGATAAAAAAAATATAGAGCAATGGAGCAAAACAGAGGTCCTGGTACCACACCTACTCATCCATGGAAATGTGATTTCTTATAGCGCTAGTATTGCCGATAAGTCAGCAGCGGTGGCTTATTCAGTTAAGTATGCTCTATATCTATAAGGAAAAAGTTAACCCTCGGGGTGCCTGGGTGGCTCAGTCGTTAAGCATCTACCATCGGCTCAGGTCATGATCCCAGGGTCCTGGGATCGAGCCCAGCATCAGGCTCCCTGCTCAGCGGGAAGCCTACTTCCTCTCCCACTCTCCCTGCTGGTGTTCTCTCTCGATGCATCTCTCTCTGTCCAATAAATAAATAAAATCTTAAAAAAAAGAAAAAAGTTAACCCTAACCTACCATATAAACAACAATCAAGTTCAGGTGAATTAAAACATAAATGAAATTATAAAAGTTTTAAAAACAATGTAGGTGACATCTTGAAGGACCTCAGGATATAAAATTATATAAACAAGATATATAAAGAATAAGTAAAATATTAACAAATCTGATTAAATCAAGATTATAATCTTCTACTGGTCAACTAACACTACAAGCAACATGAAAAAGCAAGCCACAAACTAAAAAAAGACATGTTCAAGATATATAACAGACAAATAGGATCCAGACTGAACATAAAATTTCTACAAATGAAGTTCAATTAAAAATACTTTGAATGCTTCGTTCAAGAGGAAAATACGGATAACCAATGTTTATATGTACATGTGTGTATATATATATATATATATATATATATATATATTCATCGATATTAGTAATAAAAAATGTGAACCAAAATTTCCAAGATCTAACAGATTACGGGAAAAGAATACCACATTATCAAACACTGACAAAGAATTAGTTCAATTGGAATTCTTATTCCCTTCATGAAATAGTTTGGCATTACCTGGAAATAATCTAAATGTCCAAAGAAAGGATAATGGATAAATACATTGTAGTATATTCATTCATACAATGAGATACTCCATTAAAATAAAAATCCAAGAACTACAGCTACACATCAACATGAATGAATCTAACAAACAAAATATTGTAAGGCAAGTTTAAAAGACTGAATATATGTGAGCGGATATATGTGAGTGTGTTAAAAATATGAAAAAGAATGTAATTAGGTTTAGGGATATATCTACATATGGTAAAACTAGAAAAAAGGCAAGGTGGGGTGCCTAGGCGGCTCAGTAGGTAGGATCTGCCTTCTGTTCAGGTCATGATCCCAGGGTCCTGGGAAGGGGCCCTTCAGTCACAGGGCTCCCTGCTCAATGGGGAGTCTGCTTCTCCTTCTCCCTCTGCCCCTCCCCCTCCCCCTGCTCATGCTCTCTCTCATGTGCGTTCTCTTGATCTCTATCTCAAATAAATAAATAAAATCTTAAAAAAAAAAAAAAAGCCTAGGTAATTATTTACGCAAAATACAAGATGGAAAGGTCTCTGATAAATGAATAAAAATATTTATTATCTGAACAGTATACTTAAACAGCTTGATTATACACACACACAAACACACACACACACATATATATATATATATAACTCCTCACCAGATTTATTAAAGTACACACATTCTACTCAAGTGGACATTAACATTTATAAATACAATATTTGATTCATTTTATATCTACTCTAATCAAATATGAAAAATACAACACAAAAGAAATTTCTATCAATGCTGCTTAAAATATGTAAGCAGTAAAACAATAAAAAGCTAAAAATTTGACTTGGAATTAAAAACAAGTATTGGAAACTGGAAAGAAAAAGTAATAATGGAAACTTAGAAATATTTAGAATTAAGTGAAAATAAAAGTACTGCAGATCAAACATTTGAAACAAAGCTAAAGGGGCACTCAGAGGTAAATTTAGTACCTTAGATGAATATTTTAGAAATGACAAAAATTAGAAATTAGTAAATTAAGCAACAACTCCAAAAGGGGGAGAATAAGAAAAGGAGTGCTCTTCCTTGTATCATATGGTACCACAGTAAAATAAATCTTGTCTCCTTACTGATGCTCTGATATAAATGGATCACAAATTAAAAGAAGTATCAAAAACCATTTAGATAAACTGTTTTAAAAAGGTACTACTGAATAATAAACCTGGAGACTATTGCCTTCTATCTGCCTTAAAACTAAGGGAGAAAGTCTCCAAAATTACTATCCCCACTTGTCTAAACACTTATTCCAAGATAAATGTTTTAATGATAAAGAAAATCTTTAAGGTATAATTTAATTAAGTAAAATAGAACTGATAATATAATTCTACTGGGTATCATTTTGTTTATTCCATCATTTCAATGTCTCCCAACGTGGGGATTGAAGGGGTATGAAGCATTTCAAAGGGATTCATAGCTGATTTTTATTTAAAACATAATAAAGCATGCAGCTTCGCCAATTTTCTCTGAAACTACCCAAATAGGTCATCATTTTCCCCAACATAAAGGGGAAGATATCAGCTCTTTGTGTCTTGATGGTTTCGAATGCTTTCTAAACTCAGTGGGGTTTTGGGAGCTCTCACGAGAGAGCATCAGTGTAATCTACCTACCGCCTCACTACTGTGGTTTCATACATCATATGAATCTGCTCTGGATGGTCAATTTCCAATCAAGGCCAGAGGGGAGAACGCTATTATACCCCTCAGGTTTTAATTTCCCGGTAAGAAGGACTGAAATCAACTCAATGACCCTAAGAACTTCCTCGCCATCCAGTGGGGCTGGGCTGTCCTAATAAAACATGTGCCTGTTAGTTAAGCACCAAAACACAGGCATCCTGGCTCTAGCTTCTCAATTTATATCTACACCCACTTGTTCTGTTTTGGTTCCTCTGCCTCACACCTGGTTTCTAACTTACTGCTCAGGATTTTCAGATTGGTGTTTCAATGAGACACTTTTATTTCAGCTTCAGCACTAAAGCCCTGGTTAGGATTTCCTCCAGCATCCATCCTGCAGGATGCCTTCGAGGTCCTCTCTAATCCCTTGCCAACTGTCTGTAGCTGAAATTCCCAACTGGTACGACACCCTAGACTCTGTTTATTTAAGGTCAAGTTAAGAAAGCCACGACCTATTTCGCAGAACTTGATTGGTACATGAGTTCGGAGGATGCCTGGGCCATCTGAGAAGAGTTACAATAATGTTAAGTGTTGGAAAAGACATGTCAATATGGAGATAAGTAAAATACTTCTGCCAAATAGAAGAATATGAGAAAGGCTACAAAGACGGATGAGAAACTTTATAGAACCACTGTTATGTAGTGCAAGAGACTCGCATGCCTTTCAAACCATTTATCACCTTTGAACATTTGCTTCTGGTCTTACAACAGACACAAAATGTTGGCTTCCATACAAATAAACTCTCTCCCCTTATCCTCTCCAACACGTGTACTCAAGAAATATGTGGCAATTTTATTTCCTTTCAACAAAAAAGGGAGTGATAAATTGGATTGCAGAAATTTTGAGACAGAAAGGCCAAGCCAGTTTAAAATGCTCAAGACCGAATGGGAATTCCCCATGATGGCAAAGCAAATGGCCCACCTTCCAGATTCACTTAACCCCACTTCACCACAAGTTCCCTATCACACTGATAGGGTACACACTAGAAATGACCCAAGTGGAAATGACCTACTAAAGTAATTATATGACCCACTGCCTTTTAGGATCACCAAGACTGGGTCATCCAGAACACAGTATTTTTTTAGTTCCTATACAGCTTTTAACTGGTGGCAATGAAATCCTGAAGGGCACAGATTCAACTGATTCCATGATGCAAGTTAGAAATGTAGATGGGTGTTTTCCTTTTCTTTCTTTTTTCTTTTTTTCTTTTTTGTTTAAACCACAGATTACAGACCCTCCTGATTACATTCCACTAGAGTGGTTGGGATTTATTGGCTAAGAAATACACCGTTTCTAGCCAATGCTTCTATGCAGTATTTTCTACTGTTCCACTTCTGCTAACAAGGACAATTCAAGGGCAAATACTAATTATGATTTTGACACAGTTTCACTTTCATGTTTAGCTTTGAAAGTAATTCCACGGATGCCCCAATTCCCTTGTCAGTTTCCTCCACTTTTAATTTCTAATTTAATGAACTAGTGAACTCAGGAAGAGGTTCTGATTTTAAGTATTTTCCTTTCTCTAAATTTTAGTTTCACTTTTCAAAAGAACACTTCTGATTACGATATATTATAAAGAACAAACTTAAGAAAATTTAAAACTCTAAAGAACACCACTACACAATGGCTTTAAAAATATCATAGATACATCACTTTAGCCTCAGTAACTATTCACTGCCACTAGTTAGTATAACCATTTGAGGTCCACTTTTCTAAACTACAAAACACATTCATGAACAAGAGTACCTTATTCAAGGAAACAATGGCATTTGTCACTGAGATCTTTAGTCCTGGCAGGGGTCATGAGTTTATAGGATCATTTCAGAGTACAGTAACTTATCTCACACCCAGCCTCTGGTGACCTGGACATGTGACCCTCAACTGAAAAGCAAGCACATTCACGTGATTTTCACATTTCTTGCTTCGAGAATGATAAAAAGTAAACAAAAGATTATACTATGAAAGAGAAAGTCCAAATTACCACCAACAGAATGATTTGAACCCATATACTACTTCCTAACTTCCATATAAGATACTGTGATTTTTTTTTTTAAGATTTTATTTATTTATTTGACAGAGATAGAGACAGCCAGCGAGAGAGGGAACACAAGCAGGGGGAGTGGGAGAGGAAGAAGCAGGCTCCCAGCGGAGGAGCCTGATGTGGGGCTCGATCCCAGAACGCCGGGATCACGCCCTGAGCCGAAGGCAGACGCTTAACCACTGTGCCACCCAGGTGCCCCAAGATACTGTGATATGAACAAAAGACTTGAAAATCACACCCTGATGCTTTATCTATGTAGTTCATGAAAAATAGTGACCAAGGCTTGAAGGGTTAATTTAGGAAAAGCAGTGTGATGGACATCGCAAATTTTCAAAATTATTATTAAAAAAGATAGCTTGTTATTTTTTAAAGTATACATATATGAGGTAAAAATATCCTTCCATTATAAATTAGAAATACAACATATAATCCACTGAAAACTATTACTGAATACTAAAACAAGTGTAATTAAAGATTTCCAAATGTAGAAATATGCCCATAGATAATACAATATATATATATCCACATAGAAATATGCCCATAGATAATACAATATATATATACCCACACACAGACACACATATATATAAAACACCACGTTCAGTTTGTGTGTTCATGTGTGTATGTCTATTTTTTAAATCACTGTATAATCAGTGCAAATAGACAAGGGCAGAGACGGCTTTTTGGCCACACTTAGGGCAGAATCACACTTAGGGCAGCAAAGTCCACATGCATCCATTAAATCAAATGTATTAATTGTGTTATTCCTTACTAGTTTTATATCTACTTAACATATCAATAATTGTGAGTGGAAAAGATTTCACTATAATGGGGAATTAGTCAATATCTCCTTGTATTTTGAGGTACAAAATCACTGAGACTATCTGTGCATATAACTTCATATTTTTATATTTAACACTATGCATTTGTAAGTTTATAGACATACAATATCTAATAATTGAATTTTTACCATTGTACAGTAACTTTTTACCACTAATGATGATTTTTGCCTTAATGTCTAATTTGTCTCATGAAATACAGCCAAAAGTGATTTTCTCATTGTTTCTCTTCTTAATATTTGCTTGATATACTTCTTCCTGTCCTTTTTATTTTCTTTTAAACATCTTTATTGAGGTATAATTCACATTCAATATATTGCACATATTTAAAGGGTAAAAAAATAATTCTACTTAGGGCAGCAACATGTTTTGGTATAGACCATATATTTCCTAGCATCTTCTTATAACTAAGTGTGGCCATATGATAAAGTTCTTGGCCAATGAAAAGTAAGCAAAGTTTTTTTGAGGTTGACTCTGAGTATGCTCTTTAAAAAGGGGTACAGGGGCACCCGGGTAGGTCAGACAGTTAAGCATCTGCCTTCGGCTCAGGTCATGATCTCCAGGTCCTGGGACTGAGCCCCATGTTGGGCTCCCAGCTCAGCAGAGAGTCTGCTTCTTCCTCTCCCTCTGCCTCTCCTCCTACCTGTGTTCTTTCTGTCTCTCTCTCTCTCACGAATAAATAAAATTTTAAAAATAAATTAATTAAAAGAGGTACAGCTAGCTGAAACCTGTCTCCTTTGCTCATCGTTCCTCCTTTCTGCTACCTGGAATGCAGGCACGGTGACTGAGACTCCAATAGCAGTTGGAACATAAGTATTAGCAGCATGCAGGAAATAAGACCACTGCTGCCCATACCCTGCTCTGGAATGGCAACCTCTGGATGAATTTTACAGGAGAAATAAGGATCCACTTTGCTTAAGCCATTACTATTTGTGCTTTCCTGATGAATGTGGCTGAATCTAAGGTTCCATGGTGATCATGCATACATAAATATATATATGTGTGTATATATATATGTGTGTGTATATATATATATATACACACACATATATATTTTAATAGAATAATTCTGCCTGCAGTGAGAAATCTGTTTCTTCTCATTTAAAATACTGACTACATGTTTATTATTAAATATTGTTCTAAAATTATTATTCTACATTCAATTGAATTTCATCTTTAATTTAATTATACGTTAACTAAATATTATGGAGATTTAATGCATCAAATTGAATTTTGGAGGTTTAATTTGAACATTTTTCAAATTGTATTTATTCCTAGATTCTTGTCTTTACTCTCTGGCTTTCCAATCAGTTAAACTCTCTGAATGGCTTGGTTGTCTATAAAACAGGGATGATAACTATTTCAGTGGGGTGCTATGAAAATTAAGAGACAAAAACGAATGTAGCTGGCACACAGTGAGTGTTCACCAGACATCCGCTTTGTCAGTGTCTTCACTGTTGATCTGCTTAAGCCTCTTGTTTCTAATGCTTTTGCCTAATATATTAACTTCAGACCCATAAAACAAAATAAATTCTATTTCTTTGTACCACCACAATAACAAAATTACCTTAAAGTACCTCTGTTTTATTGATGTTTCTGCCATCAATAAATCCTATTCACTTAATAAATAGAAATATTTTCAAATTTTAAGGAGAGCTGTTTCCATTTAAGGATTAGGAGTAATAATAAGAACAGAAAGAAAAAGAAAAGGCAGGTCACAAATTTTTAAGTTCCACCTGAAATTCTATGTGTGTTTTCTCTTTCACAGTTTGACTCTTCTCCTGAACAGAAATCTCTTCTAGAATTCTTCATAACTTCAAATTCAATTCGGTTGGCATTATTGTCTCGAAAACATCCTATTAAATAATTTTAAACCTGAATACAACATATATTATATCATCAAAGCAAACATCTAAGTATGAATGGATGAATGTAGACCATGATTTTATGTGACTTAAAAAAAAACTCAACACCTATCTGAAAATGACCGAATTTCTACTAAAGTTTTTCACCCATTCCAGATAAAATGGTTATTAGGACATACTGCATTCTTACCATTAAAGTGAAAAGAAAGTTGCAACCATAGGTCAGAAATAAAAATCTCTATTATTACACCTTTGTCTTCAGCAAACTCTCTATAGCTAGAGGGTTAGAAGAGATCGTTTTCGTTTCAAAGAATGCAATTGGGAAAGAGAAGCATTACACCAGAGAAACCAATTAATCTGAGACTTTGGAGATTTAAAGAGTTTAAGCAAACTTCATTCAAGTACCCAAAGAAAATTCTGACAACTCTTTATTCTCAGGACTAAATTTAGAATAAAAATCTTAATTATTTAAAACCAACAAATACCGTGAGCACCGAATCCATCAGAGTTCCCTTCCTATAGGCTTTATGGATTGAAATAAACATAGAGAAGAAAAAAGATGCTCTCTGTAAATCATAATGAATCAGATGAGAAGGATCAGAATACAGATAACAAAGACAATGAAGCATTAGTGTGAGTTAAACTATAGTTTAACTAAGCAACAGTCTTGATAATTATTTCAGATGTAGTCCTCCCAACGGACAGGTCAAACACCACGGAGGTCAAGTTTGAACAGATGCAGTTATCCAAGTAATTTCAATAAAAGTCACTCATTGGAATTATTTAGATAATTTTTAAAAACTGACTCTCATAGGGAGAAAAAAATGAGGTTTTGGGGGGAACCTATGACCTATTATGCTCAAATGTCACGTATTTTAATCAACCTTTTATTGAACAAATAAGTATTACATGTTCAGATAATAACAAATAATAATAGTCTATTTTTAGAAACAAAATTCATGGATCAGATAGAAAGTTGGCTTTCTTAGGACTCATTAATTCTATAATTTATGGGATTATGGGATCTGTTTGAGAGGGTTCTACTGGAGTCTGTTCAAGGGTGTCATACTAATATGTGATACAACACAAAGTTCATAGGATTAAGAATTTTTTAGATATAGCCACAAAGTACACTGTCTTGTAGCAATTTTTTAATTTTTTTTAATTTTTATTTTAACTCCAGTTAGTTAACATACAGTGTTATATTAGTTTCAGGTGCACAAAGAAGTGATTCAACACTTCTGTACATCACCCAGTGCCCATGACAGGTATGCTCCTTAATTCGCATCATCTATTTCACCCATCCTCCCATCCTCTCTCCTCTGGTAACCATCAGTTTTGTTCTCTACAGTTAAGAGTCTATTTCTTGATTCATCTATCACTCACTCTCACTCTCTCTTTTTTAACCTTGTCTTGTAGCACTTTTCTATATAGGTTTCCTTACTGATACAGGAAGGGTGGGATTGCTCAAAGAAAAATCTACCCAAAACCTTTTTTCAAAGCTGCTCTTCTGTCACATTCTCAATTTTAACTCTTCAGAAATAGTTTGGAACATTTTACAAATATGTATCTGTCCATCACTCTGTAACCATCTTGAAGGTAAGAGCAATTTCTATTTTATTTATGGTCTCTCGCTGCTTCTAACAGGGTTCTATGTGGGGTTTATACTCAATAAATAATTATACTGGAAAATAACTGCACCTAGAGAAGTATGTACGTCATAGTAAATAATCACTTTTCACATTCCATTACTTTTCTTAATTCTTTCCCCCTCCTTATTTTTTTATCCGTAAATACCATATGTTTCTGAAGTACGAGTAAAAATGACTTATCAAATTCAGAAAATGAAACGATAAAACATTATTACCTAATCTACAGTAAAAATTCAGAATTTATCAATTTTCCAATAACATCCTTTACAGTTCTCATTTTTCTCCAATCCAAGATACAATCTTGTATTGCACGTTCTACATAGTTGTCATATTTCTCTTGTCTTTTAAAAAAAATTATTCTGAAACAGTTCCACAAACGTTTTTGACATTGTCATTTTTGAAGAACATTGGCCAGTTATTTTGTAAAATGATCTCAATCTGAATTTATGTGATATTTTCTTAAGTTTAGATTTTTGGTAGCAGTATCACTAACACAATGTTGTGTTATTCTCAGTGCATCTTATCTGCAGCCAGATGATATCACTTTTTCCCAACTGGGGTGATGTTAACATTAATCACTTGTTTAAAGTGATGTCTGGCAGACTTCTCTATTGGACAATGGTGTTACTTCATTTGCATTTAAAAAGTATTTTGTGATAAGATACTTAAGATTGTGTGAATTAACTTTCCTCATTAAACTGTCTCCTCCTAGTTTGAGCCCTCAATTTTTGAAAACCATCATTCTTTCTATACAATTTTGACCTCTATAATAAAGAAAATGGTTTCTTTCATTTATTTTTTCTTTCTTTTAATTTCTCCCTCTGTCCATCTCTTCCTTCCTTCCCCTTCTATCAGCATATACTCATGAATTTCTACTTTATTCAACATCTTGGGATTCAGCTATTATGTCCTCAAATACTCTTTAGCTTTTTTTTTCTTTTTTTCCTTGACTTCATTGAGGCATTACTGACATTTAACATATGTAAATTTAAGATGCACAACGATAATTTGATACACAAAGAACTGTGAAATGATTACCATAATAAGGTTAGTTAATGCCTCTATCCCATCGCATAATTGCCATTCATTTCTTTTTTTGTGGTGATAACATTTAACATCTACTCTCTTAACAACTTTCAGGCATATTATAAACTATTGTTAATTATAGGAACCATGATGTATATTAGATCTTCAGAACGTATTCATCTTATAAATAAACTATAAACTTCATTTGTAACCTTTGACCAACATCTTTCATTTCATCCACCCCCTACCCCCTAGAAACGACTATTCTAGTCTCTAGTTCTAGGAGTGTAGCTTTTTAGACTTCATATAAAAGTAAGAACCTAAGCAACTGTCTTTTACTGTAGGATTTATGTCACTTAGTGTAACACCCTCAGGGTCAATCCACGTTATCCATAAGGTAGGATTTCCTTCTTTTTCATGATATATATATATCTACATTTTTTATTCATTCAATCATAGATGGAAATGTAGGTTGTTTCCACATCTTGTAAGTAATGCTAATGTGAACAATGCTGCAATGAACATGGAGGTGCAGATCTCTCTTCAAGATCATGATTTCATTTCCTTCATGTATATCCCCAAAAGTGGAACTGCTGCCTGATACAGTAGTTCTATATTTAATTTTTTGAAGACCTTCCATAGTGTTTTCCATAGGGACTGTACCAACTTACATTCCCACTGACAGTGCACCAAAGTTCCCTTTTCTCCACAGCCTCATCAACACTTGATATCTCTTGTGTTTTTGAAGACAGCCAACCTGACAGGTGTGAAGTGGTTTTGACTTGCATTTCCCTGATGATTAGAAATGTTGAGCATCCTTTCATGTTCTCTTGGCTGTTTGTATATCTTCTTTGGGAAAATGTCTACACAAGCCCATTTTTTAATTGGTTTATTTGGGTTTTTACTTTTGAGTTATAGGAGTTTCTCATATATTTTTTAATATTAACCAACCATCAGATATATAATTTACAAATATTTTCTCCCATTCAACAGCTTGCCTTTTCATTTTGCTCACTCTTTCTTTTGTTGTACAGGTGCTTTTCAGTTTGATAGAGTCCTACCTGTTTATATTTTGGTTTGTTGCTTGGGCTTTAGGTGTTATATCCAAACAATGATTGTCAAGACCAACAACAAGGAGCTTTTCCTTTGTTTGCTTCTAATAGTTTTTAATTTGAGTTAATTTTTGTGAGTATAAGCTAGGGGTCTAATTTCATTCCTATTCTGGTGAAAACTGGTGAATATCAAGTTTTCCCAACACCATTTAGTGAAGAGACTATCTTTTTATCATTGATTATTCTTGGCTCCCTTGTCAAATATTAGCTTACCATATATACACAGGTTTATTTCTGGGCTCTCAATGTTGTTCCATTGGTCTATGTGTCTGCTTTGTACTAGTACTAAACTGATTACTATACCTTTGTAATAAACTTTGAAATCAAGATGAGTGATGTCTCCAGCTTCATTTTTCTTCTCTAGGACTGCTTTGGCTATTTGGGGTCTCCTATGAATTTTAGGATTGTATTTCTATTTTTATGAAAAATGACATTGAAATTTTGATAGAGATTACATTAAATCTGTAGATTGCTTTGGGTAGTATGGACATTTTAACAATATTAATTATTCTGATGGACATGGGCTATCTTTTATTTGTGTCTTTTGTTTCTCTCCTCAATGTCTTATAATTTTGAGTATTCAGATATTTCACCTTCTTGGATAAAATTCCTCCAAGTTTTTTTTTTTTTTTTATGATACCCTACATGGGATTTTTAATTATATTTCTTAAAGTTATTGGGGTATAGAAATGCAACTAAATTTTGCATATTGATTTTGTATCCTGCAACCTTATTTAATTTGTATATTGGTTCTAACATTTTTTTGGTTGAGTCTTTAGGATTTTCTATATATAAGATCGAACTGTCTGCAAATGGAGATCATTGTACTTCTTCTTTTCTGATTTGGATGCTTTTTATATTCCTTTCTGACTTAGGTGCTTTTTATATCTTCTTCTTGCCTAACTGCTCTTGCTAGTACTTCCAGTACTATGTTGAACAGAGATGATGAGAGTGGGAACCTTTGTCTTGTTCCCAATCTTAGCAGAAAGCCTTTTAAATTTTCATCGTTGGGAACTATGGGTTTTTCATATATGGCCTGTATTATGTTGAGGTACTTTCCTTCTATACCCTATTTACTGAGAGGTTTTATTATGAAAGGATGTTGAATTTTATCAAATGTTTTTCTGCTCCTATTGAGATGATCACATGATTTTTAACCTTCATTCTATTAATGTGGTGTATCACATTTATTTGCATATATTGAACCACCAATGCATCCCAGGGACAAAACCCCTTCATATTGGTGTATAAGACATTTAATATACTATGAAATTTGGTTTGCTAGTATTTTGTTGACAATTTTTATATCTATCTTCATCAAGATATTGGCCTGGAGCTTTCTTTTCTTGTAGTGTCCTTATTTGGCTCTTGTATCAGAGCCAAAACGAGGTTAAGTGTGTTCCCTCCTCTTCAATTGTTTGAAAGAGTTTGAAAGGTCTGATGTTAATTTGCTTTAAATGTTTGGTAGAATTTACCAGTAAAACCATTTAGTCCTAGGATTTTCTTTATTGGGAGGTTTTTGGTTACTAATTCAATCTCCATACTTGTATACAGTCTGTTCAAATTTTCTATTCATGACTGAGTCTTAGAAGTTGGTGTGTTTTGGGACTTTAACAATTTCTTACGTTATCCAATTTGTTGGTATTCAGTTGTTCATGGTAGTCTCCTATGATCCTTTGTATTTCTATGGTGTCACTTGTAATGTCTCTTTCACTTCTGATTTTATTTGAGTCATCTTTTTTCTTCATTACTCTGGCTAACAATTTGTCAAGTTTGCTATTAAAAAAAAAAAGGACTTAATTTTGCTGATCTTCACTATTGTTTTCTAGTCTCTATTTCAGTATTTCTGCTCTGATATTTATTTATTTTCCTTCCATTTGAAAACTGTGAATGCTTTGTCATCCTTTTCTACTCCCTTGAGGTATAAAGTTAGATCATTTGTGATCTTTCTTTTTTCTTAATGTAGGTGTTTATGGTCATAAACTTCCCTCTTAACACTTAACATTAGTTCAGTATGTTATATTTCTATTTCATTTGTTTGAAGATGTATTTTTATTTCCTATTTAATTTCTTCTTTGACCCATTAGTTGGTCAGTAGGGTACTGCTTAATTCCACACATTTGTAAATTTTCTAATTTTCTTCTGTTACTCATTTCTTGCTTCATGCCATTGTGGTTGAAAAAGATACTTAGTATAATTTCAATATCCTTAGATTTGCTAAGGCTTGTTTTGTGACCTAACATACTATGTATCCTAGAGAATGTTCCACCTGTGCTTGAGAAGAATGTGTATTCTGCTACTGTTGGGTAGAATATTCTTGGTGCTAAAATCATCGGTGCTTGGGTACATGGGGAGTTGGTACTGGGTAGGACTGGCACCTGAGTCTGTGGTGCTGAACCTGAGATCTCTGTCTACATAGGTAAACTGAGATCTTGAGTGCAGAGAGACCATCCATTTACAAAGGATCACTGGGGAGCCTGACATCTGGGTCCACACTGGCCATTCTAGTATTAGGATGGACCGGAAACTAGTTTTATAGGAGCTGCCTGGAGGCCGGAACAATAGAGACCGACCTAACAAAGTGCAAGCCTGCAGCCTGGGGTCCTGGACTAAGCCGCTAAACTGAGAACTGGGTGACTAGCCTGAAGGATGGGTCTGCAGGGGTCAGCCTGGCACAGTGGCAGGCTGGGAGCCTGGGTCTGTGGGAGCCAGACTGTAGGGCTATGGGGTCTGGCCTGACCCTGAGGTGGGTCAGGAGTCTGTATCTGAGGAGTCAGTCTGAAATCTAGGGCCACAAGGGCTGGCCTATTGTTGGATGGGCCTGGGACCTGGACTGCAGTAGTTGGTGTAGCACTGATCCTGGCTAGGAACCTAAATCCATGGGGCTGAGTGGGAGCCTTTGGTCATACCTGGGGCTATGGGAGCTGGCAGCTGCTGAGATGTGCCAGGGCTTGGATGTGCTGGAGTCCACCAGGAGCCTGGTGCTAGCGGGGGATGCAGGAGCTAGTTGGTATCTGGTTGGGCCAAGGACCTGGGTTTATGGGATCCTGCCAAGATCCTGGTGTCTTGAAAGCTGCTGGAGGCGATGGGAGGCACCTGGGGCCACCAGAGGTGGCAGGTACCAGGGTGAGTGTAGGACCTAGATTTGCAACACCATGCAGGAAGATACCTAAGGCATCAATAGTTGGTCTAGTGCCTGTGTAGGCTGGTTCTGAGGTTTGCAGTAAATTTGGGGACTCACTTCATTCTCCTTTTCCCACAAGGAAGGTGTCTCTTTCCAGGTAGCCAGACTTGAGGAAGAGGTATGGGGGTAGGTGAATCTATTTTTCCTACCTGACTCAATGCATCTTTTCTTATTTCTGTGCTCCACCCAGGTTCTATAACCCCTCACCTGGTATCTTTAGCTCTTATGAAGATATTTTTATGTTGGACAGTGTTCAGATAGATGTTCTGGGGAGCAGGGGTGGGGGGCAAACACTAAAAATATCAGTGCCACCATATTGCAGACATCAATCGCCACTTCTCATTGTTACTTCTCTCTCTCTCTCTCTCTTATGCTTTTACATTTCCATTATCATCCACAGATACTTGAAGAAATTTATAGCTCAGATCTGGGGTATTTGGAGTTCAAATAAAAGCTTTCTAATAAGAAAATTATATAAAAAATCACTTTTCCCCACTGACTAAATTTACAGATCAACAGAGACACTGGAGACAGCTAAAAAGTGGCAGAAAAATATGTTGTGTATATATTTGTGGGGAACAGTATTTAGAAAAAAAGGTGCTGTGTTTGCAGTGACAACCTCAATCTCAATATGTCTTAAAACAGTCATTAATAAAATTAGGCCAGTCACACCTACTTTTCAAACTTTTCTTAGAGAAAGCTGTGGAGCTTTTCTTGGTGAAGCTGTTGGAAATGGTGGAAAAGCACTGGGAATAGTTGTGGATTCCAATCAAGACAAAGGAAGGGATACAAGCACTTCCGTTTCCAAAGTACACAGACCTGCCCTGGGTAGCTACCACCGTTGCTATTATTTCTAACTGTAATTTTCTTTAGTAACTACAGTTGCATATCTCACCAAAGCCACGGGAGAAGAAAGCCATGAAACACTTTTTCAAACCAGATCTCTGACCCTCTCACTTTCATTCTCTTGTCCACTGTTGCCACAAAGAAGCCCCAGCTTGTGGAATCTTCTCCAGGAGCACACAAGACTGTCACAATTAGGACACATAGGATGTTGGCATTTCACTCGTACTCCATATACATTTCCCCACAGAAACCATGTTTGCAACTGCAAGTTACTACCATTCATTAGTATAATTCCAGAAGGTATAAGATAAGACTTTGCTAGGCCAACACGGGAATGAGATACCACATAGTACTTTTGCCAAAATCAAGACTTTCTTAGTTGCCAATAACTATCTACCAAATACAGTTTGGGAACATAAGCTGTTATTAGGTTGGCACCTGTAGCAATTTTTTTTTTCTTCTGGAAACTTCCCCAGGAATCTCAGAAGAGAGCGTAACATTACTGTTCTGAGAACTGAGATATCATCGCCATTCCCCATGGGCTCATAGTTGTTCCCATTGCTCATACTCTTTGATTCCCTATTCTCTACATGCCCCACTGGTACATCTCAATTTCATTTTCTCCCTTCCTTCTAGACCTTTTTGCTCATAAATCTTGTACATGGTCCAATGTGCCCTTTAATGAATTTCTCTCCTTTGAACAAACTTTATATTTTAGCCTCCATCACAAAAAGCAAGATCTGTGTCTCAGTTCAGATTCATGGTAGATGGCTGCCTTATCAGTTGCCATGCAGTACATTCACTGATTTTGGGTAAAGAGTCTACTGCACTGTAGTCTGATATTATGTACCTATTTTACAAAAGAATTAGACAATGGACATTACCTGTAAAATCACACTTTGCTAGTAAGGTGCATAAGAAAAATATCTGGATCATGTGATATATTCGAGCATGAACAATTATTCCATCCTAGGACAATGAACAGACAGTGAACAAGAAGAAAAAAAAAATCCAGTGGCTTTGGGAAATAATTAAACAGTGAATCAAAGGCCGAAAGCACTTTACTTCTGTTATCCTTTCAGCGTTTGACCAGCTTACTGAACACATTTCTTTACTGCCTGGTAACTCACCCAATGCAAAGATTCAATAAATACGAGATAATCATAGTAATACACAATAGCTATAACCACCATCATTCGGGACTGCTGGGTCATTTTTATGAAGCTATTCATTCACCAGAGGACCCTTCCTGACCCCAGAGATTTACTGTTCCTCTCCAAGAACCAGACTGACCTTTTTCACATCAACTAGGCAGCTCTTTAAGGAAGAAAAGCAAAGTTCCTTTTTCTTTGATGATTTGTCCATAGACTTGAATTCTCCTTCTTCTATAAAGTTTTTTTTTTTTTTAATACGCAACTGAAGTTATACAGTAACTTCCTCCTGAACTCTCAGATTGTATAAGAACTTGGCTTAAAAATGCCAATGAAATTCTTTAAGATACTTCTTAGTGTGGCATGCAATGACTTGGCATCAAACTTCTCTTTCAACTTCATTTCTCTTATCTTCTCTTATAAAGCAGTTGACCTACTAAAAATAAGCCACATTTTCTTTCCTCACGGCTCACTGATTCCTGTTATTTTATCTACGAAATTTTCTCTTCTTGGAATACATATTTCCTCCTGCATTTTTAAGTGCTACCTATTATTGAGATCCAGCCACAATGTCATCCTTTACAAGGCTTTTTCTCATCACATCATATAGACCTAATCTTTTTGAACTTACCAAATCATTTAGTTAAGTTCTTAATATTTCTTACAGTGTAGTTTATATCAAAACATTAATTAAATAGAAAAGACACTTTGTGGGACTTATCTGCATATCACTACCTGGAAACACGAACTCAAAAAGATATACTTAACCCTATGTTCATTGCAGCATTATTTATAATGTCCACCAACAGATAAAGAAAATGTGGGAAAGATCTATACAATGGATTATTATTCAGCCATAAAAACAATGGAATCTTCCCATTTGTGACATCATGGATTGACCCTGAGGGCATTATACTAAGTGAAATAAGTCAGACAGAAAACTATGAATGCTATATGATCTCACTTGCAGAATTAAAAACAAAAAAATCAAGTTTCATGGATATAGAAAAGAGACTGGTGGTTGTCTGAGGTAGGGTGTGGGTAAAAGAGGTGAAGGGGGCCAAAAGGTACAAATTTCCTGTTATAAAATGAATGAGTCATGGGGATGTGATGTAAAGCCTGGCGACTATAATTAATAGTGGATTGCATATCTGAAAGTAGCTAAGTTCAGAGATCTCGAAAGTTCTCATCACAAGAAAAAATCTGTAAACTGTATGGTGACAGATGTTAACTGGACTTTTGTAATCATTTTGCAATACATATAAATATCAAATCATTAATCGTCCACCTGTAATTAATATAGCATTATGTCAATTATACCTCAACAGAAAAATTTAAAGAAAAACGGGTACAAAATTCAACTTAAAAACCTTATAAGATACATCTGAAATTGGGATGCCAGGGTGGCTCAGTTGGTTAAGTGGCCAACTCTTGATTTCAGCTCAGGTCATGACCTCAGTGTCCTGAGATCAAGCCCTGCATGAGGCTCTGTGCTCAGCAGGGAGTTTGCTTAGCATTTTCTCTGACCGTCTCCCTCTCCCTCTGCCCCCACTTATGCTCTCTCTCTAAAATAAAATAAGTCTTTTAAAAAAAAAGAGAGATACATCTGAAATAATTGATATATTTTTTAGTCTAAAATTCAGTTAATTAATACTGCCACTTTGTTGGTCTCATTAAGAAACTTATAAGGTCATAAGAATCATTCCTTTATTCTTACTGAGACTGAGTTTTACAAGAAAGAAAACTTAGGTATTAATATGGCAAGTATTCCTATTCCATCACAGAACTTTTACAACTTTGTGAAATAAAGTCCGAAAGCAAAGGGAGAGACAGAAACACCCTTGGGACACAAACAGGAGAAAATATATGGATGACATATACTGGAAGTCATTGGACAACATGGGTTTGAAGACATATATGAATGGATGGATGACATTGAACAACATGGGTCTGAACTGCATGGATCCACTTATACATGGACTTTTTTCCATAAATACAGGTACATCACTGTAAATGTATTTTCTCTTCCTTATGATTTTGTTAATAACATTTTCTTTTCTCCAGCTTATTGTAAGAATACAGTACATAATACATATAACAAAAAATATAGGTTAATTGATTTCTCATGTTATTGGTGAGGCTACCAGTCAGCAGTAGACTAACAGTAGGTAGGTTTTTGGTGAGTCAAAAGTTACAAGTGGATTTTCAACTGTCCAGAGGTCAGCATCCCAACCCCTTTGTTGTTCAAGGATCGATTGCATATAAAATCTATCTTAGTTTTTAATTTATTTTATTCCCACTAAAATGTATTCAGAATTATCAGAATAGAAATTCAAAATACACAATTATGCAAGATTTTCTATTTATTTTTCCAGCTTTTAAATATACTGCATTCTCTCTCACACTCTCATTTTATAGTGTTCACAACTATTCTTTGAATCACTAAGAAATATTTTATACTACAGGCCAAAAGTTCTGTTTTAATTATGTAAACTATTTGTTTTGGCTTTAAATTCTAACTTCTCCACTGCAATTTTTATAATGCCAAAACATTTTTATATTACTTTCATCTTGGCAAAATATTTTGCTATCACTAAGGTTTAATTATAGCAATTGTAGGAATAATTTAAAAAGACCAGTACATCATACTGGACATTCATATATGTAAGTAATATAGTTATTTACATATTAATAGATTGCCAAGTCTTTATTTTCAGTTCCGATACTAATGTACACAAAAATAAATGTCACATAATTTTCTTTTAATGTCAAATGGGTTTTTAATCTACTCATAGTAATGAGCATTTAGTTTCTTACCTCAAGAGGCCACTTTCTATAGATTAGCAAATAGCCAACACATTAAAGACTTAAATCTTAAAAGATAATACATAATATATAATTTTGAATTTCAAAATAATAAATGATTCTGTAAACAGTCGACCAAACTCTAATAATATTTTGATCTGTAGTTATTCACTTTAGCCAATACATTTAACTATTGTCCAGATCCTTGTCCAGTCAAGCATAGATATTGTTTGAAAATGTGGCCTAATATTTATCTTAACTTCCCATAAGCATTCTCTGGTGACTATGAGGAGAGAAATGGGAAAAGAAAAATAAGCAAGAGGGGCGCCTGGGTGGCACAGCGGTTAAGCGTCTGCCTTCGGCTCAGGGCGTGATCCCGGCGTTCCGGGATCGAGCCCCACATCAGGCTCCTCCACTATGAGCCTGCTTCTTCCTCTCCCATTCCCCCTGCTTGTGTTCCCTCTCTCGCTGGCTGTCTCTATCTCTGTCGAATAAATAAATAAAATCTTAAAAAAAAAAAAGAAAGAAAGAAAAAGAAGAAGGGAAAAAAGAAGAGAGATCAACATTTTGAGTCAACAGACTTTATGATACAAATTTGGATAAATCAATTATTTGATTGCCTGGGCAATGGCCTTTTAATTTATATAAATTGTTTTCCATAGCTACCATTAATTAAGTCAAAGATCGTGATGAGATTTTCCACTCATTTAGTTTCTGTTAAAACAAAACTCTTTATCAGGTGACTAGTTTTAGAGTTTTTGTAATTATAGTACTGACAAAAATAATATATAATTACATGAAAACATGAAAAAATAAAAATACAGAAAAACAGATTCTTTTGTTAACCCTTACTTTTGTTTGTTTTGTTTTGTTTTAACCTAAGCATAGTTTTATTTTTTCAGGCTTTAAGAGAACTACCAGGCTTTATTTATTCAGTCACTGAGATGTTTTATCACTAGGATTAATGTGCATAATTGACCTTACACCAAAACTGGACCAAAAGTGGGATGTTGCCACAATTAAACTAGAAACAGTTGTCATTTCCTTAGCAATAAAGCATTTGGTGCCAAGAAACTAATATTGGAGGTTGGCAAGACGATTTTCCATATTATGCTAAGGCAAAACATTAGTAAAACTCTTACCTACAGTAAATTAGAAATCAAAATATATGCCCAATATTTAGTAAAACACAAGAAACATTATGCACATACACACACACTCTCATATGTGTATATATGCACATATACATACATATACTGAGGTATATATTTAACCATTATTATAATCTATTTGAAAAATAGTGAGTCCATGTGAAATTACAGAAATATCACCAAAAAACATTAAGGATTTACATAATAAATATTAATAATCATTTTTCTATTAAATAGTCAAACTTTACAAAATATGAGACAATAGCTTGTCTTTTTTTTTTTTTTAACCATTTAAAATTATACATCCAAGTGCAATCCACCTCATAGTAGTCCCGGTGATAGTAATAATAGTTGATAAGCACTCATAATTTCAGAGGAATCTCTTACAAATATATTAAAATCTTTATGGCAACCTTATAACTGGAGTTAGCCCTATTTTCAAGATACAGTTTAAGGCACAGAAGGGTTGGCTGATTTGATGAAAGTCAAACAATTAACAGAAAAAATAGATGTAAGGACAGTTCTAGACCAAAGTATAAAGTGTTCCTCTGTCATAGGAAGCCCAAATAAGTCCAACAAAAAGTCAGGGAGAGCTGGAAGTGGCTTGGCTGACAGCAGAAGGCTGACTCGCACGTCTCTCTCATTATGATGCCATGACTACACAATTCGCAGCACAAACATCACCAGTGCTGATGGGGAGCAGAGGGAGTTCAATGAGCTATTACTGATTCGTTGTAAGTCACTATACCTAAGAACATATTTTATGAATAAGTACATTACTGTTTTATATCAATAATCTACACAAAGCAAGATTCTGAGGATGTCAGAAATGAGGTGGGTTGTGTTATTCAGAGAAAAAGTTAAGAAAAAAGAGAAAACTCACAGCTACCAAGGATAATCAAAATGTTACGGTCTAATGAAATGTTTAAACATACAGTTTGTAAAAAGTTAGTCTTGGAGATACTAGAAAAACTGCTCATTTTCTGTTTGCTATGAAAAGGCACTGCTATCATTAAGTTCTCTGTTGTATCATAATAAGCGTTAGAGATGGAGAACCAGAACTGCTATTTAGCGCAGGATTTGCCAGTTATTAGTATGTTACTGAAGAGTAAATCATAGTTATTGTGGTTCTATTCATAAGATTTTTTTATAAGGTTTTTGTGAAAATTGCATTTGAGTGTGTAGGGAGTAGCTAGTAAAGACCTTAGCTTCATAGAAGGAAGGCAGGAAAGTTTTATTATTATTGTGGTGGTTGTGCTAGATACTATCCATTAAGGGGCTGCCAGGAAAACAATGAGATCTTTATCTTGAACTCACGTTGTTCATGTCCAATCCTAACATCGAGAGTATAAATGTAAGGTTCTTCCCTCAAATTCTTAACTCACCGTAACACTAAGATGTTACAGTTGTTCTCATTAATGGAGAAAGCTGACTTAACTTACCCTCCATGACAAAGGGTCTCCTGTGAGTTAACCAGCTTATTCTACATAATGCCTATTAAGTGTCTCTTGCCAATCAACATATCTCTTAGAGACTGGAGTTAAAAACTCAAAACTATCCTTTCAATCATCAGAGTAGAAGAGTCATTGCATGGGAGAAAGGCAGAATGGCACAATGGTTTAAATTTTTGATGTCATTAACAACTGATGGCGACGGCTGGCTGAAGTGCTGTTTATGAGGGGACTGTCCTGGACAGAAAGATGGGATCTGTCAGTAAAGTCTGCCATGGAAAAAGAAAGCAAATGAGAACCCCCGATGCTTGTTTAGGGAGTTATTACTAACACAAACATGTTGCCTGGAAATAAGAGGATCAAAGAAATCACGACTCACTATCTTCATCTTCATTATTACTAGGCAACTACTGGATTCCCACCAGATGCCTGAAAGCCA
Organism: Ursus maritimus; assembly: GCF_017311325.1. Classification (NCBI taxonomy): domain Eukaryota; kingdom Metazoa; phylum Chordata; class Mammalia; order Carnivora; family Ursidae; genus Ursus; species Ursus maritimus. The sequence goes on along the minus strand of NW_024423343.1, from coordinate 95,135,239 downwards.
TCCACAATTAACTAACAAAGGGCAACTGGACATGAACACATATGCCTGACAACCATGTCCAGAGGATATTCTTGAGGACTTGGGTTAAAAGCTCTACCAGCATGATGTTAAAGCGGTAAGAAACTTCTTGAAACTTTTTTATTTGTAAAACACTGAGAATATTTATCCCAACGTTTTGCTTTGAGGATTTAACAACAATGTTTAACATTGTATCAGGCAGACACACAAAAAACTCTTGATACATGGTTACGATCATCATCACAGACATTGAGAGAGGTGTGTGTGTGTAAAGGGGAGAATGTGTACGGACTTTGTTTTGGTTGTTTCCTTCACTTCTTTGTCAAGATGAAGCTTTAGGGCACCTGCGTGGCTCAGTCAGTTAAGCTTCTGCCTTTGGCTCAGATCATGATCCCTGGTTCCTGGGAGGTTCCTGGGATTGAGTCCCACATCAGGCTCCCTGCTCAGCAGGGAGTCTGCTCCCCCTCCCCCCCCTCCCCCCCCCCCCCCCCCGGTCCCATGGCTTCTACTCTCTCTCGCTATCTCTCTCAAATAAATAAATAAACCTTTAAAAAAAAAAAGTGAGATTTTAGGTTTAGTCATGAGATAAGGAATGATGGTGGGGACTTAGCAATTTGAACATTCCACTGGAAATCACCCATGAAACTGACTTAAGCACTGACAAAGCCATCCCACAAAATGTACTTTTGGGGTCATAGCATCAAATTTCAACTTTAGGATAAACTACAGCATCTCAGAAAATGACATCATATATTTTTCTTTGAAATAATCAAATAAGGCAACTTGATTTTAAAATAGAATTATAATGCTTTAAAGGAGTCTGAACCAAACAGTTTCCCTCCATCTGTAGTTTCCGTTTTTGCTTTTTTTTTTTTTTTCTTTTCCTGGAAATTCGAAAGCAGACACCTACACCCTAATAACTCAAATGACAAATACTTAAAAAATAATTGAGGTGAAGTTTTTATTACTATTTTTTAAAATATTTTATTTATTTGAGAGAGAGTGAGAGAGCAGGAATGGGGGCAGGGACAGAGGGCAAGAGAAAAGCAGATCTCCCAGCTGAGCAGGGAGCCAGACGTGGGGCTCAATCTCAGGACCCTGGGATCATGACCTGGGCCAAAGGCAGATGCTTGACCATCTGAGCCACCCAGGGCCCCTTTATTACTACTTTTACTGTCCAGATCATTATCATTAGTCTCCTTCACTCTTGGTAGGCACAGGGGTTTTTGTGCCCCCCGTGAACCATTTTCCAGCCCATATTATTCTCACAAAGAGAAGTCTGTTTTCTGAACTTCCTTGCACAGAGGTTTTCTAGAGCAATCTGCCTTTCCCTGTGGATATCTGAGAGGTCACACTGAGAATAAAATTAGCAAGTGTACAATAAAAGCTAAGAAAAAAAAAAAGAAAGTTAAAAAGAAAAACCTAAGCATTTTCATCTTAAATGAGAGAGAAGGAAAGGCTAATAGAGTCTAAAGATCATGTTCTCATCCCAGAGAGATCATAAATCTACCCTTCAAGGCAATAGGGAGGTGCTAGTTTAAACTTTAGAGCAAGAGCTGACTTTTATGCCAAGGTCATGTTGTCCATGACGATCAACTTCTAGAATAAATAAAGCCCTGGCAGAAATGAGAAGACTACTAAATACAAGTGTGCATGAGTGTGTCTGTGTATTGTCTAGGGTCTGAAAAACATATGAAATAGTGCTTAGTCTGCAGGAGCGAGAAAGACTGGACATTTTTTTTTCATTTATGTATTTCAGGATAATTCGGCATTATGTATTATTGTCATATTCAGGGAAAACAATAAAATTGGATTAATAAACATAAGTGTGCGCGCACACACATGCAGACACACGCGCGCGCACACACACGCACACACACACACACCCCTATCCTCTAGTTAAAGTGGCCATAAGGAGCAGTTGCCAGGACATAATAAATGCTATTTTCTTGGCTCCTAATGTTCCCCAGTAGTCCATGGATTAGGGCAGAGAAAACTCTTGCTGAGAATTAAGATTCAAAAATTTTCAGGGCCAATTTTAGGAAAGTCCAGCTATTGATCTGAGAATCCACTGTACCGGGGAGAGAAAGGCCAATGTGTTTATTAGTCTTTACATTCTACAGCCATGTTTTATGAACTGTGGGACTTGACCCATTCAAAGGTTATCTAAGCAGTTTAGTGGGTCATGAAACAAATGTCTTGAAAACTGATAGGATTGAATAGAAGAGAAATAGAAATTATAGTGCAGGGTGTGTAATTCAGAAAAGTATCAGGTTTGGGTTGTGCTTTTTTTTTTTTTTTTTTTAAGGTATTTTGGAGGTGTGTGTGAGTATAAGAAAGGGAGAGAGGCAGAGAACTTAATTGTGATGCAAAATGAATTTCCTACTTCAAGCCAGAGATGATAAATACTGATCTTGATAATAAAGCTGGGAATAACCGAATTTGAGAGAAAATAGCCATTTCTTCAACTTCATCCTACCACTTACTAGAATCCACCCCTTTTTTTTAAGGTTGAAGTGACATGAAAGCATTTCCCCCACTCCTTTCACTAAACTTCCTACTAATTTGAGGATTACCTGATATCTGGTGTCTGAAATTTTCTGTTTGAAAGCCCCTGTTACTGCTGGGGCAGAAGTGTCAAGAGACAGGCAGGAGAACAGAGGTGGGGTGGGTGTGTGCAGGGTATAGAAAAGCAGAGGCTGCATCCCCTTATTTGGTGTGCCAAAGATAGAGGAGTTTTGCTGGAGTCAGAGGATGCTAAAGAAGTTATATGGGGATTAGCATCCCGTGCACACGCTGTGCTTCCAGAAAGCACAGTGGAAGCAGTTACTGGAGAACAGAATACCACCTACCTAACCTCAGTTGAACCGCATGTAGACAAACTTGACATACACACGTGTGCGTGCACATAGGCACACGTGGTCTAACCCAATTACAAACCTTCTTTAATGTGTTTGCAAGATCACCTTTGATTTTGTATTACAAAATAAATTCTGTCAATGTAAGCCTTGAAAATAGGACAAGATAGTCACTCATCGGCTTTGCCACTTTAAGTTCATTTTTTTGGAAAAGATAATCTACAGTCAAGATTAAGATGATTATGGACACTATCAATGAAGTCGCTAAGCATCTATATTTATGGCCCAGCTCTGGTCCCTAACAGCTAGTGTAACAAATCAAGTTACTTAACTTTTCTGAGTCTCAAATTGCTCCATGTATAAAATGGAGTTAGGAAACCTACATCTCAGGGTGGCTGTTCTAAGGCTATCCAATGATAAGACATGCATAAAATCTTAGCAAGGCTGGTACATATTAGTTACTGAATAAACAGCAGCTGTTATTATGATTATTGGGAAATATTAATGCTGTACAGATTAAGAGCTCAAAATGAGTGTATTCATTGAATTCAATAAGCATTTTCGGGAGCTTGTCATGTGCAGTGATTCTGAAAAGGAATAAAATTAGCTCCTTTGCCTCATGTGAAGATACTGTAGGAAATACACTCACATATGTGAGCATGCCTTTCACAACAGCGGCCACATGACCACAGTGCACATGTGCAGAGGAGGAAGAGAGGACATGACACCGGGGAAACCACAGAAGGCTTCGGGGAGTTTATGAAATCAAACCTGGACATCAAAGTATGTGCAAGCTCAAACCAGGGGATCAGCTGAAACATCATAAGCAAAATAATTAATGAGAAAAGGGACAGAGTGGCACTTCTGGGGACTAGCCTGCCATTTAAGCATCCCTAGGTTAATTCAGTGCCGTCTTCCCTAGGCTCAACATGTTATGTATATTGTATTTAAAACTAATAAAAACTCTATTGTTGCTTTTCCAGAGGAAAAAAAGGAAAGCCCAGAAAACTTCTATTAGGAATAACTATGATTTTTAACTCAAGTCTCTAAGAGCTGAAACCACACTTTTTTTTTGTAATAATAATGTTATGTTAGAAACCACTTTTAGCATTGCTTCCCAAAGGTAAGGAGTTCAGTGGTGTTGGACTAAAGGGACACAGGCTAGAAAGTTAGGCCAGAGTTCTTGAATATTAAGGTAGAAAGTGTGATTCTGTTCAATGGAGGTGAATGACATTGATTTAGAACAAAAAAATGGAGTAGGCCTTAGGAAGACTGTGCTCATGAAAGCATGTTTTCTTGATTAGAGCAAAGTGAGAGGGGCGCCTGGGTGGCACAGCGGTTAAGCATCTGCCTTCGGCTCAGGGAGTGATCCCGGCGATCTGGGATCGAGCCCCACATCAGGCTCTTCTGCTATGAGCCTGCTTCTTCCTCTCCCACTCCCCCTGCTTGTGTTCCCTCTCTCGCTGGTTGTCTCTATCTCTGTCGAATAAATAAATAAAATCTTTAAAAAAAAAAAAAAAAAGAGCAGAGTGAGAAAGGCTGGAAGGGCCCATGTGGATGCCCATGCAGGACCCTAGACCAGGGATTCTCAACTTCAGTGGGTGTGAAAATCACACACAGAATTTATAAATATCTAAAGGTCCAGTCCATACGAGCCTGGACCTCTGTGTGCATTATTAACTCTCCAGATGATTTTCTACCCACCAAACTATGAGAACCCCTAGTCTGAGAAAAATAGGGTGGGACTGATCCAGAGTACAGACCCTGGAATGTGACAAGGAAGCAAGGCAAGAATCACAGAAAAAGGTGAACCAAGAGACTAGATTTACTTCCTCTGTGTCTGTTTTTTGAATGAAAAGATTTGGGGGCTAGAGCTTGTTCCAAACAAAAGTATAGAAAATTACTTCTGGTTAGCTTCATTGTATGACTGATGCAATGAGGAATAGGAGACATTCTCCAGAACTGAGTCTTGGAGCTCTTATAATTCTTGGAACACTTGGAATAGTTCACTAACCATTCAAGAGAGGGATTCTTCAGAAGAATGAAGTATTTGATTAGGGCAATTTCTAAAGCCCCTTTCAATTCTAAATGGATGTATAAATTGTACAAAAAATTAAATATTATTATGAATTGCAGTATAAAAAAATCTTCATGGGAAAATGTGAGGAGTATACCGACAACAACAAAAAGACCACAAATATGTGTGCCATAGGACAGGCATACTCATTTATAAGCAGAAAGCATGTTATGATATTTTCATATAGATTTAATAAAGGTAAAATAATATGCATATTCTTGTTTTAAGCTACTGAGTTCAGAATTACTTTTCTGTATTTCAAAAACTTAGATCGGTAATTGTGTGTATGTAATTTATTTTTTAGTCTATAGATCTATGTTACTTTTCTCCTAGAGAATTTTAAATATCTCAGTTTTAACTCTACATGAAACACAGTAGCATATAGTCTAATAAAAGCAGAAAACTCCCTGGAAGGATATGCCCTAGTTCAAATATAAATTAAAGTGTTCACTTTTTTTTTCTTTAATGTTTGGAACACTGAGTCATCTTTCTCATCCATACTCCATAGCTTCAGCTTGCTTCTCCTAAGTTAACTAAATTAACTAGTTTTGGTCTCACTTTTAAAACTTCCAAGGTAAGTCATTAGTCCTCAGTCCTTGAGATTGAGTTTACAGACATTAGAGATTGGGAAAAATATTTTTGTATTTTTTTAAAGATATTATTTATTTATTTGACAGAGACAGCCAGAGAGAGAGGGAACACAGGGAGAGTGGGAGAGGAAGAGCAGGCTCCCAGCAGAACAGGGAGCCTGATGCGGGGCTCCATCCCAGGACACTGGGATAATGCCCTGAGCTGAAGGCAGAAGCTTAACGACTGAGCCACCCAGGTGCCCCTTTATTGTATTTCTATTCCAGCAAACCATAAACGGTATTAAAGCAATACAGACTTTTCTCCTCATGGTCTTCATGTGTCTATAGTTTCAAATTTTTACAATTATTTTGATACCAAAAGAAGTATCTCCTAAAAAGTACAAATTATTACCAGATCTTGGGGGTTTCAATAGAATATTTTCTTTTTTTTTTTTTTTTTATAAAAGATTTTATTTATTTATTTATTTGACAGAGAGAGACAGCCAGCGAGGGAGGGAACACAGGCAGGGAGAGTGGGAGAGGAAGAAGCAGGCTCCCAGCGGAGGAGCCTGATGTGGGGCTCGATCCCAGAACGCCGGGATCACGCCCTGAGCTGAAGGCAGACGCTTAACGACTGAGCCACCCAGGCGCCCCTCAATAGAATATTTTCTAATATGATTTATTTTTCATTAAATGTAATACCTACTAAAATGAAAATGTAAACAAAAAATATAATAAGTTGATAAAGCTCCCTGTTTCGAAAGACTTAAATAATGAAAGCTTATTAGAAAAATCCTAAAAGGGGGCGCCTGGGTGGCTCAGTCATTAAGCGTCTGCCTTCGGCTCAGGGTATGATCCCAGCATTCTGGGATCGAGCTCCGCATCGGGCTCCTCCACTGGGAGCCTGCTTCTTCCTCTCCCACTCCCCCTGCTGGTGTTCCCTCTCTCGCTGGCTGTCTCTCTCTCTGTCAAATAAATAAATAAAATCTTTAAAAAAAAAAAAAAATCCTAAAAGAAAATAAAAGTAGAGAAAATTATAATTAGGGTGTTAACAGAATGCTAAGTGTTGATGGGAGGAACACTACCTACAAAATCAAAAGAAAGGAGAAAAAGGCTGAGCAAACCATGGTATAGCCATGCAATGGGATGCTGTTTATCAATAAAAGGAAAGGACTACTGATACACCCAACAGCATGAAGGAAAAATAAAATGCATTATGTTAAGTTACAAAAGCCAGTCCCTAAAGGCTACATATTGTATGATTTTATTTTTATGACAATTTGGAAAGGACAAAACTATAGACAGAAACATGTCAGTAGCTGTGAAGAACTGACAGTCAAAGAAGGGTGACCAAAGAGGGCCACAAGAGAGTTTTAGGGAACTCTGATGTATTTTAACTCTGATAGTAGTTACATGGTGCATGCATCTGTCAAAACTGAGAACAGTTCACTGACAAGAATGAACTTTGCTGAATGTAAATTATATCTTAACAAACTTAACAAGAGGAAAAAAGAAAAACAGTTTGAATTACAAACATAAGAATCAGCATATACCTTAACAGCAAGATAAATATTTCTAAATGATTTCATGTATTCTGAAGCCTAACCTCACTCTGATAAATAATTTTTGCTAAAAATAATCTGGACTGAAATGAAAAATACAGTTTCTTTATTTCATTACATCCTTAGAATCTTACATATTTAGATAATTCAGATGATCCAGAACACATTTTATTTTACGTAAGTTGAAAAAAAGAAAGCATATGTGTACTTCGGATATGACTCTATGCAACGATTTAAAATTTAACCTAGAGAAATCAATCCAATCCAAGTGTCCTGGTGTCATAATAATGCAAAATGTAGTATCTTCCTGCATTCACAGAGTATAAGAATGTCCTGGGAACATGGCTATTTATATGGGGTTTCCAGCCTTTAATATAAATATGAAATGTACCTTGGTATCCACAGTCAATATTTATGTGCCCTGTTTTGGTGATTTCTTGTTGTGTTTTGACTTACTTGAAATATGTAGTTCTTTAGACAGGAAAACATCCATTATGCCACATGGAAAGCTTAACCTATTACAATTGGTTATACAAAGGTAACTCCATTAACAAGCACAATCTGAGGTCCAAATAAGTAATTTGAAATAGCAACTTTTGCTCCGAAATCAATTTCCTACTTCAAGATATTTAATTAAATTGTGCTTCCTCTGACTACTACTGGAAATACTGAATTGATACAACAGTTATAAGTAGTCAAAATGAGCATTTTAATAAACTCTGTTATAGATAGAAGTGCTCAGTGAAGTGTCATTTCAAAAGTATTAAGTACTTCAAAGCCAAATAAGATTACCTAACACAACACTACGTTGACAGTTTGAAGATTTTGTTCATGCTTGTTAAGTTTTATTTTGCTATAGAGATTAGATGACAGTATACTTATAAGTACGAAATTTCAAAATATGGGTTTACCAGGTGTGAAATGATTTTCATAGAAATATAGAACAGAACCACATGATGACCGAGTGGCAACTTTTCTAACTCAAAACAGAAGCAGATGATCTCACTGACTTCTTTTTCTCATAGCGTCTTTGCAGAAATGTGTTCAATTCAACATAACAGTTTGGCATACGTTCACACATATATACAACTCATAGAAATATGTATATAGAGCTGTAGTGATTAAATTTCTTAATAAAGAACATACCAAATAGTGCATGATACACAGTGACAGAAAATCATACTTAGACTAGCTCACCTCCCAGAATTTGCTCACTGCATCATGACAACTAAATCTGCAAACGAGGCAGATGACAAGAGCATTCTAAGTGACAAGATGCTTATCATACACACTCTGTTTGTTGAAGAGCCAGTAAAACTGAATGCAAGCTTTGTTGACAAGTTCTGTCACCAGCTTGCATTGCTGTCAGATGACATACTTGACAAAGAGTTTTGATGGAGATGATACTATCAGAGAGTCAGAGAAAGTGGTCATCAGCCAAGTCGAATGAGCCTGGCAAAAGAATGAGATGAGAAAAACCTCTTAATCCAGACATGAACCCCTGGGCCCATCTTTGAATGCTTGCCTTTACACTTTGCAACATGTACAATGATATTTATTCTATCATGACAAGTTTTAACTTTTTCCCTCAATGTTTCTTAAACTTCATTTACCTAGATGAAATGTATGAATTCCTGAAAACATACAAACTACCAAGGCTGAATCATGAAGAAATAGAAAATCTGAGCAGAACAATTACTAGTAAGGAGATTCAATCAGTAATCAAAAAACTTCTCAACAATGAAAAGACCAAGACAGGATGGCTTCATTGGTGAATTCTACCAAGCATTTAAAGAAGAATTAATGCCCAAACTTCTCCAGCTCTACCAAAAAACACAAGAAGAGAGAACACTTCCAAACTCATCTTATGAGGCCAGCATTACCTTCATACCCAAGTAGATGATATACTACAAGGAAAGGAAGCTACAGGCTGATGTCCCTGATGAACACAGATGCAAAACCCTCAAAAAAATATTCATGAAGAAAATTCAACAGTACATTAAAATGATAGCTACTATTATCAAGTGGGATTAATTCCTGGGATACAAGGATGGTTCAACATATGACAATCCATAAACGTGATACACCACATTAACAAAATAAAAGATGAAAACCATATGGTCATCTACACAGATGCAGAAAAAGCATTTAACAAAATTCAACATCACTTCAATGATAAAAACAGTAAAACAAATCGGGTATAGAGGAAACACCTCTACACAATAAAGCCCATACATGACATCCCACAGCCAGCATCATGCTAAATGGTGAAAAATGAAAGCTCTTCCTCTAAGATCCAAACAAGACAAGGATGCCCTTTCTTGCCACTTTTATCCAACATGGTACTAGAAACCCTAGTCAGAGCAATTAAGGCAAGAAAAAGAAATAAAAGGCATTCAAATCAGAAGAAAGAAGCATAATTTTCAGTTGCAGATGACATGATATTGTAAGCAGAAAGCCCTAGAAACTCCACCAAAAAATTGTTAGACTAATAAATGAATTCAAAAAAGTGGTTGGGTTGGGGGGCCTGGGTGGCACAGTGGTTAAGCGTCTGCCTTCGGCTCAGGACATGATCCCGGCGTTATGGGATCGAGCCCCACATCAGGCTCCTCCGCTATGAGCCTGCTTCTTCCTCTCCCACTCCCCCTGCTTGTGTTCCCTCTCTCACTGGCTATCTCTGACTCTGTCAAATAAATAAATAAAATCTTTAAAAAAAAAAAAAGTGGTTGGATACAAAATCAACAACAACAACAAAATGCATTTACATTTCTATACACTAACAACAAGCCATCAAAAACAGAAATTAAGAATCCCATTTACAATAGCATCAAGAGTAATAAAATACTTGGAATAACGTTAACCAAAAGGGTGAAAATCTGTACATTGAAACTCATAAGGCATTGATGAGAGAATTGAAGGAGATACACATAAATGGAAAGATATTCCATGTTTAAGGATTGGAAGAATATAAAAATGTCCATACTGGGGTTTCTGACTGGCTCAGTTGGTAGAGCATGCGACTCTTGATCTCGGAGTCATGAGTTCGAGCCCCATGTTGTGTGTGGAACCTACTTTAAAAAAATGTCCATACTACCCAAAACAATCTAGAGATTCAATGCAAAATTTCTCAAAATTCTGGTGACATATTTTACAGAAATAGAAAGAAAAAAAAAAAACTATCCTAAAATCTGAGTGAAACCAAAAAAGACCCCAAATACCCAAAGCAACCTTGAGAAAGAACAAAGCTTGAAACATCACACTTCCTAATTTCAAACTATACTACAGGCTACAGTAATCAAAATAGTATGATAGTGGCATAAAAAACAGATGCATAGATTGACAGAACAAAATAGAGAGTACAGAAAGAACCCCAAGTGTGCATGTTCAATTAATTTTCAACAAAGGAGCTGAAAATATACAATAGGGAAAGCGTAGTCTCCAATAAATGGTACTGGGAAAACCTGAGAGCCACAAGCAAAAAAATGAAAATGGACCACCATCTTATGCCATGCACAAAAATCAACTCAAAGTGGATTAAAGACTTGAACATAAAACCTAATACCTAAAACTCCTGGAAGAAAAAAAAATTGGGGTTAAGTTCCTTGCTGCTGGTCTTGGCAATGAATTTTAGATTTGATATCAAAAGCAAAGGCAACAAAAGCAGAAACAAAATAGGGCTACATCAAACTAAAAAGCTTCTGCACAGCAAAGGAAACCATCAACAAAACAATGTCCCATTCCTGCGGAATGGGGGGAAATATTTGCAAAGCACATATCTGACAAGGGGTTAATACCCAAGACACAGGTTACTCATACAACTCAATTACAAATAAATAAATAAATAAATAAATAAATAAATAAATAAGGCAAAGGATCTGAGTAGACATTTTCCAAAGACATTCAAGTGGCAAGTGCCAATGAGTACATAAAATGGTACTCAACATCACTAATCATCAGGGAAATGCCAAGCAAAATTGCAATGAGTTACACTTCATGTCTGTTAGGATATCTATTATTGAAAAGCAAGGATATAACAAATTCTAGCAAAGAAGTGGCAAAAGGGAACCCTTATACACTGTTGGTAGTAATGTAAGCTGGTATAGTCACTATGGAAAATAAAAAATTAAAATAAAACTACCATTTGATCCAGCAATCCCACTTGTGGATATATAACCAAAAGAAAGTAAATCATTTTTTCAAAGAGATCTCTCTCTTTTTTTTTTTTTTTTTTTTTTTTTTTTTTTTGGAGAGAGATATAACTAGAGAGAGAAAGCAGGGGGAGAGGGACAGAGGGAGAGGGAGACAGAGAAAATCTTTAAAAGATATTTATTTATTTATGTATTTGTAAGAGAGAGAGAGAGAGAGAGATAGAAAGCAAGCACGAGCAGGGGAAGGAGCAGAAGGACAGGGATAAGCAGACTACCCACTGGACACAGAGCCCCATGCAGAGCTCGATCCCAGGACCCTGAGATCATGACCTGAGTCAAAATCAAGAGTTGGACGTGCAGAGTCTGCTTTAGGTTCTCTCTCCCTCTCTCCCTCCTGCACGCTCTCTCTGTCTCAAATAAATAAATAGATCTTTAAAAAAAAAAAAAATGTTGTGGGTTCCAGGGCACCTGGGTGGCTCAGTTGGTTAAGTGTTTGACTCTTCATTTCCGCTCAGCTCATGATCTGGGAGAGGGGAGGGCAGGGTGGGGCGTGAGATCAAGCCGCACATAGGACTCTGGCTCAGTGGGGAGTCTGCTTAAGATTCTCTGTCTCCATCTCTATCCCTCCTCCCCTACTTGCTCTAAATAAATAAATAAATAAATAAATAAATAAATAAATAAATAAATAAATAAATAAATAAATAAATAAATAAAAGCTTTAAAAAAATACAGTTAAAGGAAAAAGCATATAGAATACTTACGGGAACAGAAAAATAATTAATGTTTGATTTACATTTGGCCATATCCATTAACATATCTCTCTACATAACTTCATTCAAGCCCAGTCTCAGCTGTCAACTATCCACAGTTGACTCCCAAATCTACATCTCTAGCCCAGTTATCACCAGAGTTCCAGATCTATATATTCATCTGCTTGTTTTTAACATTAACATGTTTGAAGGCACTCAAGATGAAAATCAAGCACCTGGTCACTGTCCCCATTTGGTCCTTGTTCAGTGGTGCCCACCTTAGAGAAGGGTCTCACCTTCCATCTAGTTGATCAGTCATAAATCTGAGGCCCCTTTAACACCTCCCTCTCACTTCTCAACAAATCCATCACAAAGACCACCTATTTTACTTGTTAAACATCTCTTCCTCTGTGATCTTTGCCCCATCTTTACTGTCCTCTCCCTAGTTCAAGCTATCGTGATCTGTCTTGTGCAATATTTTATAGTCTTCTAACGGGTTTCCCTGCTGCCCTTCTTGCTTCTCTTGAAAACTCGTCCCCACAAACATCAGAGGGATTTATCTAAAATGCCAATGGGCCACTAGCTTTATTTTATTTTTAGGATAAATAGTCTGGAATATCATAAATAGACTATGCTCTGTCTCCTACCTAAAAGGTGAGTATGATGCGGTGAATAAGATTCAATCTGGACTCAAAGCCTATCTCTGCCAGGAGTGTGTGACCTGGGGTCAATTTTTAATTTTAGTGTTGTCATGTGTAGAAATGAAAATAGCCATATCTACCTCAAAATTGAGAGTATTTTATATCATAACTGCATAGTGTTTGATACACAGTAAACATTCAGTATTTGTTACCTAGCAATTTTTTATACTAGTTTCCCCAGTTGTACTTCTCCCAAATTCACTGTTATTCTCTAACCTCTAGCCACCTATACCTTATTTCAGTTTCTAGGTTGGAAAAAAAAAAAAAAGTTATATAGCTTTTCTTCTTCCCCTCCCTATATCGTTAACCCCTGACTTACACATAGTTAACTCTTAATTCTCCCATCCTTCGGATTTAGGAAGGACAGTTAGATCAGGTGCTCTTTTTGCATGCTTGGCTAAGACCAAGCTTTTATTTTCACGGCGTTTTCACAGTTGTAACTTTACATTCATTCATTTGCATATTTACTTGATCAATGTCTTTCACTTAACGGACCATAAGCCCAAAGGGGGCTGAACTCATGCTAGTTTGGGATCATCATTGGCGCTTTAGCACCCATAATACTAGCTAATACGTGGTAGGGGTTAATGTTTATTGAACAAATTCAATGTGATTTTCAACTTTTATATTAATGGATACAATTCTGCAATATCATTTTAATGGTTTCATTAATGTCCCAAAGTATTTTTACGGCATGATTTATTAAAGAACACATTCTGATGAGAGTGAAGTTTGCTTCCAAATTCTATGACAAGCACTGGTGTGATAAACATTGTAGAGCATCTCTGGGCATATTGTTCACATCATTTTTGTAGAGAAGTCTCAGAATTTCCCCTCAGTATTTTTTACCCATCAGTCTGAATCCCAACAGCTTTCCATTTCTCAGGGTTTCCTCAAACTTTCTAGTATATTGCTCTTGCTAGACTACATTCTTTCTTATGAGTTTCTTTTTCGTTTCCTATTTTTCATTTAATCTTTTTCTGCCTTGCAGGGGGACATATGTGATACTCAGCCATCATTTTGGACACAGTCTACTAAAACTACTCGCTTTTTTTTTTTTTCAAATTGCTCTAAATAATAAGCATTATCTAATTCTTAATTTCCTGTGTATTTAGCGGTCTGCACCTAGGACTGCGAGTTTTTCTACTTTAAGGAATCTATCTGGATTCAGAAATTACTTGTCAAAACCCCCTTAATAAGCAACTGGCACAGCCATAATTAAACTCATGCTTTCTAGCTCTTTCACTGGGCCTGGCACCTCTCCCCAGTACACTGTGACAAAGTTATGCTGTGTATTACCCTAAGCCTATTTGTTAAAAATACAAATAGATTTATACATACACACAGATACCCCTCAAACTTTGAGACCATATGTTTGAGTCCACTGTGCCACACATTTTTATTAAAACAATCGCTGACTAATGTACTATTTTGATGCCTAACTAGAAGCATACCGATACCCACCCCCCCCCACCACCCCACACACACACTGTTGTGCAGGCCAGTATTTCTAGATTACTATTATTTCAAAAGATTGAAATCTGGATTCCTTTGTGAACTCCTATGTATACTCCTATACATACTGGAGTATACACACAATACATAATTCATTCGGACTAGATTGGAAAATTTGTAATTTCTGATGTAGTTAATACCTTTTGATGTTTTAGAACCAAAATAAACAGTATGATTTTAATTCTAATTCACTAACTGTATATTAATATTTTAGTTACATAGAAATCAATTATATTTATATATGTATTTTTTGAAGAATGAATATGATAATTAAAAGTTATGTGAAATACATAATGCAGCATCTGGTATAGGAGTAGTGAGCAATTGTTATATTCCCCTTTTGAACTTATCAAGAATCATCAAAGGCACAGTGTATTGTTTGGTCTTGGTTTTGGAAATATCAATTAAATAAACTCACAGGTAAGGCAGGCCTAATAATTTCTCAAGCTCATTTGTGTCAGTGACATATTGCTCCCCTAGCAAGGAGTAGTTACGCCTATACCATACATAATCACCTACAAACGGATGACAATTTTTCCTGAATGCATTTTTCTTAGAATAATATTAAACTCAAGGTGTTCTTCATTAGATCACATGGAAAAAATCTACACAAAGGAAAAAAATTGGAAATGTACATTTTTTTTTTTTTAAAGTAGGCACCATACCCAGCATGGAGCCCAGTGTGGGGCTTGAACTCATGACCCTGAGATCAAGACCTGAGCTGAGATCAAGAATAGGATGCTTAATCGACTGAGCCACCCAGGGGCCCCACTATTTTTTTTTTTTTCTTATCATTGTCTTACAAGAACTCACATCAGTCATTGGTAGTGATAATGCCCACAATTTTGCTAGCTACCAGCAAATTATAGTGTGGTATGGAACAAAGAAGACAATGTAAAATAATGGCTTAGAGTACAGACCATGGTGCTACCCTGTGTTCAAATATTTAACCTGCAACAATGCCACAGGAAATGGGCAATTAAATCTCCCTGAGTATCAGGATCTCCATCTACATGATAGGAACTTCAGATTCTATGGGTTAAAGATTAAAGTGGATGATGTTTATAAAGATCACAGTGAGCACTCAATAAATACTAGTCATTGGTGGTATTATTGGCATCATTGCCATCACTCTACCACAGCAAGTTAATTCTGTTGGGCTAACTGGTCACACCTATCTAGCTATCGATGATGGGTGATAAAATTCTGATAAAAAATTCAGCCACTCATATTTTTACGACAATGTTTTATGACAATTTTTTTCTTTGTTAATGTAAGAGCCAAAAAGTAAGGTAGCGTCATTATAGGCATGAGAATAAGAGAGTATAATTATGTTTTCCTCCTAGATCATTTCCAAGTCAAGTGCGCAACTTTGGTCTGTCTCTAACTTTCTGTGCCTCAAAATTTCGCTAATGACAGATAAGGCTATTTTATTCTCTTATTACTAAGTTTTCCCAACTTTTAAAGATGTATTTATTTTATTTGAGAGAGAGAACCTGCAAGCGGCAGGAGGGCAGAGGGACGAGGGAGAGGGAGAGACTCTCAAGCAGACTCCACACTGACCATGGAGCCCAATGTGGGGCTTTATCTCATGATCCTGAGATCATGACCTGAGCCAAAACCAAGAGTCGGATACTTAACCAACTGAGTCACCCAGGCACACCAAGTTCTCCTAACTTTTAAACTGAGAATTTAGGGTAAGATTTTAAGAATTACAAACCTCTCTATGTTAGGTACCACATATGATAAATATCAATCATCTCAACGGTTGATGAATATGGCTCCTTATCATTGTTGTTACTGTTGTTAATCCTTATGCAAATTTCTGGACTTCAGGACCATGGACAAGAAAGATTGGTAATAAGACTGAAGATATATATTCGTGGCATGAAGTAAAATAAATATGGAAAAGTACTTAGAATCAGAGCTGCAAATCTTGAA
Organism: Ursus maritimus; assembly: GCF_017311325.1. Lineage (NCBI taxonomy): Eukaryota > Metazoa > Chordata > Mammalia > Carnivora > Ursidae > Ursus > Ursus maritimus. The sequence goes on along the minus strand of NW_024423343.1, from coordinate 95,119,101 downwards.
CAATGTAAATATGCCCATATTCTCAAGACTGGGATACAAAAATTAATCACATCACTATTAGGCAAAAAATAGCTGGGAAATTGATACAATATAATTTTCCTCATTTTCACTGTCTAGAAGCCAAAATTACTCAACCTAAAACTTCAGATACAAACAGGCAAATGCAAACCTATGTTATGAATGTTTATGATCTTAACGCTGTAGAACTGAAACCTGTTTCCACTTTTTTAAGCTATGTAAGTATGAACTTGTGGCCCTGTTTATTATCTATAAAATGGAGATAATAGTTGCCTTTTACTTTGATAAGTAACTTAGTACATGCTATTACTGAACACAGAGCCTAGTGTATATTAAGCACTCAATGTGATTTGGTGGGCAAAGATCATGGCTATAAGGATAGGTAATACTAATGCTTCTAACACTAATAGGTTAATCGATTTCAATTTGAACATACAATATTGGCCCCCCTTTAGGAAAAAATATATTATAAAAACTACACTGTGTTTTTCTCAATGAAAACACAATTTCATTCAGTAGCAGTTTGTTTGAATTATGGCCAAAAAGCAGTCATCACGAAACTGACTTACAGTTCATGAACATTAGGGAACTAAACATTATACATGGGAAACTGGAAGTATAGTTTGCTACAATTATTTCCAGTATACACTACTCTACAGAGAATTCCCTTGACATGAGAAGAAAGCCAAGGATTTTACTCACAACATTCTCAGGAAAAAATTCAGATGGAAGATACAGCCTGCTGCAGTGGACTAAAAGAGAACAAGATCTTACTGCTTCCAACTAATGTATTTTAAAGGAGGCTGGATTCTTTATAGCATGAGAATTACTTAGATTTTGCTGGAATTTTTTTAGGGGGGCACTGGTTGGGGAGCTTAGGAAAACCTTTTAAGAAATCAAGTTCTTTGTTTATTAAAAAACATTTTCTTTCTTCAGAAAATTTGACACAGCTGGCTACTGCTTTAAATTTTATGCCGGTACAATAACCAGGAACCATATATAACTGAAAAGAAATATATTTTTCCTAAGGTGTATATTTTATTCAAATGTCATGCTCTAAAGAAGTCAAGTATAAACACAAGTAGGAATAAAAGTTTTTCTAGAAAATGTAAGGATCCAGCAAACCTGCTTGCTATACATAGTCATAGACTGATTAAAATCACAGAAAATATAAGTAAGGCTAGAGATCATGCTTCAAGAAGAACCAAATCCTTTTTCTTTTCTTTCCCAAGAGCTCAAAGCTACTTATTTCTTGAGTTCAATTTTTTACATGTCTGACAGCTAAGTTACAAGGGTCTCGAAGTCACATTTTACACAGGCAAATGCAAATATAGTAATTGTGTCCTTTTGAATACATGTCAAAAAGCTGTATCAAGAAAGTGAAACTCTATATAAAATATTCAGTACAGCTCAACACATGTTTATTGAATCTTTTCAAGGAACTGAGAACTAACTCTCTGACAAAACATTCATAATTAATTAAGACATTGGAATTGTGCCTGCCCTTGAAAAGAATATAATCTCATGGGTGAGAGACAAAAACAATGACTAACAACAAAGGTTATGTAACATATGACAGGTAGGCAAAATAGAGCATGGAGGACATGTATCTAAACGTAGCTGGAAGCGTGAGAGAAGGTGATGTCTGAGCTGAGTCTTGGAATAAGTAGGTTAGACAAATAAGGCAAGGACAGTCCTAGATATGAGCATCTCAAAAGAGCTTGATTTTCATGTACAGAATAGCAGATGCTTTAGGATAGGTGGATGGGTGGCACTGAGGTAAAATAAGATTGAACGTGTATCTGGTAAGTCCATCTGGCAACATTTTGTAGAGGAATGGCATTCTTTCTTTATTCACCCTAAATGAATAAAATACCTATGTTCAGAACACATGCTAGCTACTGAGGAAGACCAATACATAGCAAGTTATTGCTGTATGGAAAGAGTCCCAGCCTAACAGAGGAAGTACTCTACAAGCAAGAAGTTAAAACAAAAACGTCCTAAGTAAATAGTAGTAACCACCACTTACAAAACAGAATATTAAATGAGCTTTATATGACAAGCACTTTGTACATGTTTACCATACACTATGCCATTGATTACTCCCAAAAGAAGTTCAGTAACTATTATTAATTAGCTACTATTCTATCATTTCACAGATGAAGAAATCAAGATTTCAAGCCATAAGATGGTTACCCCAAGGTCAAAAAGCTGATAATTTAGCAGACCTAGGATTCACGATTAGGTTGTCTGATGTCTCCTCTCTGCTCCTAATTATGAAATATCTTGGTAAAACCCTACAGTGAAAACAATTCACCTAGGAGAAGATGGGAAATTAATACGTGAAATAGGTCTTGAGGATTAACAGAAGCTTATCTGACAGATAAAGGGATAAATCCAAACAGATGCTACATATCGATTTGAAAGGTATATTGCAATTAAACTCTTAAATATTTTAATGCATGTTTTTGATTATGCTAAGTCAGACACATGTATATTTATAAAAATCAATCACTGAAATTTTTAAAGTTCTGTGCAAATGAGGTAATTCTCTTGGTAAGCTGAACCCCCCAAAGGATTCCTGCAACTGCAGGGGAATTGGAATAATAAAGCTTTTCATCAACTTGCTGAAAGCCAGGGTTGTCACGAAACCATCTTCATGGGACGTAGCTTTCATTCCTTATGTTGACTTGGCACCCAGACCAAACCCCCATTCATTCCACAGCCACGACTGTTCTCAATTTGCATGGCACTCTCCAACACACTGGCCACATTTGCCAGGTTGTTATGTTTACAGCCTCAAGTCTGCTTCCCAATTCCTGTCCATGGAAGGCTTGCTTCTCAAACAGAATTTCTCTGCATAACTGACGTCCAAATGTTAAATACTGTTTAAAAAAATTAAGTGCCCCTATTTTTAATTAAAAAAAAAACTGTCTACTTTTTTTTTCTATCTATAAATCCTGCCCTCATCTCATTACCTTAGAGATCCAAGTCAGTTTATGAAGCTCGTAAAAATTCCTAAAAATCTAGTGATTATAGTAAGCACTGAAATAATAGTAATCAAGGTATTACACACCTGAACTTACCATTCTAGTACTTAGGACGTGCATATCTGCCAGTCATACTGAACAGACGGTCCACTGTAATGCATCTATTACTATTCACAGGACTAAGCACAGGGATGTTAACAACATAAATATCAATTGCAGGAATACAACCAGAAACAAAACAAAGTATAATTAGGACAAGATCACAAACAAAAATACAGACTTCATTTTTTCCTACTAAAATCATTAAACAACAAAATTACATGAAACAAAAATATCAGAGGAACCACTTCTGAGTCGCAAGGATAAAAATAAGAAAAAAAATCTAAATCTGAAAAGAAGAAAGATGAATGTATATTATCAGTCAGGATGAAGATGGATAAAGTAAGCACACAGAGATCCCTGAAGACCTGATATAAAACACGTCCTGAAGCCTTCAAGGTCAGTACTGCTTACTCTCATTACCCCTTCACACTGTAGGTAGGTGAGAGAGAGTAAAAACACAGGGACTTTCTTATGAACAAGAGAGCCGAAAATGAGTCAATAGTGTGTTTGAGTTTGCATTCTCAGCTTTTTTCTAAATTAATGGTAGTCAAGAACAAGGCTTCCCACTCCAAGGTATCTCTTATTAATTCTGAAATTCTAGGAAATGAAATTGCATTGTATCCTGATACAGCCAGTGGGGGATAAACACCCCAGCTATCTAAAATGGGTCCTCAGTGAAGACTTTTCCTCTCATCTTCTTGGAAACTCCACTCTCCTGTAACTGCACCATCACGCCTTCAACTATATTCTATAGGCCATATGAGGGTTATATTAAGAATTCATTTAAAGTATAACAGAGTGATAAAAATTAAATATTCATGGGCATGGTTAGTCCTGTGGTGGGTCTTCACTTTGTACTGACATAAATGAACGGTTCATATAATTCTGAAAGAGAAGTAAAATAGACTCTTTTAATTTCATATGTAATAAACTCAATGTGAATAACTCAAGCATTTCTCCAAATCAGAATACAATGCAGAATTCGTTGAACTCACTTAAGACACAGCATGTATAACCACGTTAGTTTAAGAATTTATGAGCAAATACAACCAAATATGTATATACACACTGATAAAAACTTTATTATAAAATATATCAAAGTAAAAGACTAATTTAGCACGCTTGTATGTACTTCAGATAGGGTAGCAATTGAAGAAAAGTGGATTCACACTATTGTTACATAGATTATCATTCTACCAAACATAAAAATATCATTTCCTCTCATATGTTAAAAGAGTGGACTACTGTATAGTGACCCCCTGAGGGCCAGCATGCACTTTTCAAAGGCATGCTCCACAAAAGTTTATGCTGAATCCAAGAAGACACAGATCAAAGCGGCGTATTTCAGCTCTAGTAACTGAAGGCTGTCTCTGATCTGAATGACCAGTGTGTGTCCTTTGGCAAAAGGAAAACACTGTCCATGCGATGCATATCGGGCCGATTCTCTCCACAAAGTAGACTCTCCGATCCTAGCAGCCTCATATAAAACCACCTCACATCTTCAAAGGAGCTTGTATCAGCGGGTCAGGCCAGAACACACTCGGGCAAGGAAGTTCACTCCAATGAGTTTCTAAAGTACCAAAGTGCTTAAGGGAACAATAAGTATTTAGCTTAAAGGTAACATAGATAAAGATTAACCTCACAACTTGAAAATGAGCTAATTGGCAGGTACAGTACAAATACTTGACAAAGGCACTGGCAGAGCTTCATTGAGAAATAATTGCAGGCTAAGGTCACAGCTAAACCATGTATCCTGGGTTATGGTTTTTGCATAATACTGAATGCACATTTAACTCAACAAATCAAATGGTTTTGACCTGTCTTTTGCATAAGGTGCTCAACAGCCATAGCACCAAGTATGTTAACTAGCATTTACTTGTTAATCAAGGAACTAACAATATATTGAATGGGAAAACATTTTAACCATTCAAATAAAGCATTTGCTGCCTCCCACACACCAAGAAACAAAACAACAAAAAACAAGCAAATTGCTAACGGTTTATCTCTGTATTTAACCCAAATTTTGACACCATTTGTTTCTTAATGAGTTTCAAAGCAAATATATTGGTGAAATATGAATGCACTGAAGCATTAATGTTATTGCTTCTGATGTACATGACTGACTGTGAATCAGTATACTTCTACAATATTAAATGAAAGAATATACATTGAATGTCCTCCAAATGTCAATATTCTAAGTAGAAAAGGAAAAAAAATTATAAGGAAGGATTCCTTGAATTATATAGTATATAATATATACTCCATATACTAGACTATATATAGTACATATTATATGTATATTATGTGCTATTCCTTGGATTATATAACATATAATACATTACATAGAGTATATACTGAACGTAATTCAATAAGCAAAGCAAACCACTGTTATTACATTCAAAATGTGTCTGAACTGTATGACGGATGATGTATGACTAATCTCATAGGCTAGAACTAGTATAACTTGTGAAACAGTAATGATACTATTAACCAATGGCCATTTATTCAGGGTGTGACTATGCTAAGTAATTTTCATGTGTTATCTCACAACTGTCTTCTCAGGTGGGCACTGATATTTGGGACATTTTACAAGGAGGAAGCCTGGAGCCTGCTCATCTATTATCATTATCTTTACTAACTGACTGTCACACAGCCAGGAAGGATCAGGCTAAGCCTCTAAGTCTTGGTTGGCATGTGTCAAAGCCCAATGCCTTACTCACCACACCAGGGTGTTCTCCCTCCTAGCAAATCCAATTGTTTTAAGAGCCATTTAGAGAAATTCCAGAAGACATCCATGAAAATCTTCAAATTTCTTGTTCAAACTTGATCTTTGACTGTATATCCACATTAACTGGTCATTTTTAAACTGGTTGACAAATTGAGTCTTTTTGTGGCCCAGTGATAAATTATCATTTCAAAATTAATTACAGGGATTTCTGGGGCGATGGCAGAGTGGGAGGGTCCAAAGCTGACCCCATCCCACAGACGCAACAAGGTAATATTCACATCAGTGTAAATAACCCAGAAAACTACCCAAAGTCTGGCAGAACAAACTCTCAGTAGCTAAATGTAAAGAAGAGGCCACATCAAAGAGGGTAGGAAGGACAGAGATTCAGTCAGGAGCTCAAGGAACATGAGGGACTGTCTGCAGGAGGGAGGGACCCCACAGGTGCAGAAAGTGAAGAGAAACAGACTACCACACTGGGGAGCCCACACTGGGAAGACAAATCCCCAAACATTTGGCTTTGAAAACCAGGAACGCTGAATTTTGAGAGTTCTTACAATCAGCAGGACTCAAAACATGGGATTTCAAAAACCAGCAGGCTCAGTTCTGGAAGGGTCTGGAGAGCCAGAGGAAACTAAGTCCTTGCCCTTAAAGAGACAGCACAACAAACAGCCTGCAAAGCTACAGCATAGAGGCAGCTGTTTGAAAAACACCTGGGATATGTGGGTGGTAGCTCTGTTTATTACTCTCAGAGCGTGTGCTGGAGGGGCAGTGATACTTGAGAGACTTCTCCAGGACACAGGAGGGAGCAAGGAACATTTCCTTCCCCCACCCCCCAGCATAAATACAGGGCTACTGCAAGAACAAGGGCAATGCCTGACACTTGCTACCTAACTTGCTAACAGTGTGTCCAGCCCCTGTGGTCTCCTATAGGTACCCTCCAGCCAGGCCTGGCTCCAGGTCTCCTCCCACAGCAGACCCACTCAAACCATGCTAACTCTGCTTCTCCCACCCCATGTTCTCCTGCACCCCTGCCCCTCCAATATGCTCTCGGTCAGAGCCCGTCTAAAGAGGTACCACGAGTCTGGCAGTGTACAAGCAGCCCTGCCAGGGGCCAACACTACTCCATAGTGACTCCTGCCCCAGGGAGAAGGGAAGACAACTACACACAGCAGTCAGACTGCAGCCCAAGCAGAGGGCTGGGAGCAGACTGCAGGCCTGACTGGTCTGACTGCAGGCCCTGCACACCAAAGAAAGCTTCTCAGGGGGCCAAACAGGTAAAGCGTCCTGCAGTTTCATGCTATTCTGTCTCTGGCAAATGCCTGGTCTGACTCAACTCAGGCCCACAGCGGCCCCAGACTGGCCCGCTGACAACACGGGGACCAGGGATCCAACTATGCCTACAACAGGTAAAGAGAGACATTGCAGATGTCAGGACTGAAGGCAAAAGTGGCTCAGCCACAACAGTAGGGCACACACAACCCACACAGAGACACCTCTGAAGCACCAGGTTCTGGTGAACAGAGGGCACTGCACAGTAGGGCATTACAGGACCTCTTCCTCATAAGGCCACTACTTTCAAGAGCAAGAGATGTAGCCAACTTTCTTAACACATAGAAACAGAGAGTTAGACGAAATGAGGGACAAAAGACTATCCTAAATGAAAGAACAGGACAAAGTCTTAGCAAGAGACCTGTGTGAAAAGGAGATAAGTAATACGCTAATAGAGAATTTAAAGCAGCAGTCATAAAGATACTCACTGGAGTTAAGAGTGGAGGACCTCAGGGAGACCCTTAACAAAGAGAGAGAAAACATAAAAAAGAGCCAATCAGAGATGAAGAACTCAATAACGGAAATTAAAAAATACCCTAGACAGAATAAATAGTAGACTAGAGGCTGGAGAACAGGTCAGAGACCTGGAGGACAGAGTAATGGAAAGCAATCAAAGTGAACAGGAGAGAGAAAAAAATAAAAAATGAAAATAGATACAGGGAACTTAGCAACACCATGAAGCATAACAATAACCACATCACAGGGATCCCAGGAGAAGAGAGAGGAAAGGGAGAAGAAAATTTATTTGAAGAAAGAATAGTTGAAAATTTCCCAAATCTGGGGAAGGAAACAGAAATCCAGATCCAAAGGGCACAGAGATCCCCAAAAAAATTCAACCCAAGGAGGTCTATACCAAGAGTTCTTACAATCAATTTAAAATAGCAACAAGTAATGATAAAGAGAGAATTTTAAAAGTACCGAGAGAAAAGAAAACAGTCACATACTAGGGAAACCCCATAAGTCTACCAGCATATTTTTCAACAAAAACTTGGCAAGTCAGAAGGGAGTGCCATGATATATTAAAAGTGCTTAAAGAAAAAAAACCTGCAGACAAGACTACCATTCAGAATAGAAGGAGAAATAAAGAGTTTCCCAGACAAACTGAGGTTAAAGGAGTTCATTACCACTGAACCAGACATACTAAAGAAAGCCAACTAACTATGAGAGAAGAGAGCAAGAAGGGAATAGAAAAGAACTACAAAAAACAACCATAAAAGAAGTATCAAAATGCAATAAGTACATACTTATCAATAATTATTTTGAATGTAAATGGACTAAATGTTCCGATCAAGAGACACGGTGACAGAATGGAAAAAGAAAAAAAAAAAAAAATCAAGACTCATCTGTATGCTGCCCACAAGAGACTCATTTCAGACCTAAAGACACATGCAGATTGAAAGTGACGGGATGGAGAAGTATTTATCATGCAAATGGCTATGAAAAGAAAGCTGGGGTAGAAATACTTATATTGGACAAAACAGACTTTAAAACAAAGAATGTAACGAGACAAAGAATACTATATAATAATAAAGGGGACAATCCAACAAGAAGATATAAAAATTGTAAATATTTATACACCCAACATAGGAGCACCCAAACACATATAACAGTTAATAACAAACATAAAGAACTGATTGATAATAAAAAAATAATAATAGGGGACTTTAATACCCCACTCACATCAAATGGACAGATAATCTAATCAAATATCAACAAGGGAGCTATGGCTTTGAATGATACATTGAACCAGATGCATCTAACAGATATATTCAGAACATACCATCTTAAAACAGCAGAATACACATTCTTTTTGAATGCACATGGAACATTCTCAAAAATAGATCACATATTAGGCCACAAAACAAGTCTCAACAAATTCAAAAAAGATCAAAATCATACTATACACCGTTTCCAACCACAACCCTATGAAACTTAACATCACCACAAGAAAAAATCTGGAAAGAGCACAAAGACATGGAGTTTAAATACCATGCTGCTAAACAACAAATGGGCCAACCTAGAAATCAAAGAGGAAATAAAAAAAATACATGGAGACAAATGAAAATGAAAACGCAATGACTGAAAATCTTCGGGATGCAGCAAAAGCTGTACTAAGAGGGACGTTTATAGTAATACAGGCCTACCTCAAGAAGCAAAAAAAACTCAAACAACCTAATCTTATACCTACAGGATTTAGAAAAAGAATGAACAAAGCCCAAAACCAGTACAAGGAAGGAAATAATAAAGATAAGAGCAGAAATAAATAAAATAGAAACCAAAAAAAAAAAAAAAACCACACACACACACACACACAACAGATCAATAAAACCAGAAGCTGGTTGTTAGAAAGATCAACAACATTGTTAAACCTTTCCCCAGACCTCAAAAGAGAGAGAGAGAGAGAGAAAGAGAGAGAGAGAGAAAGAGACGATCAAGTAAACAAAATCAAAAGTGAAAGAGGACAATTAAAAACTGACACTGCAAAAATACAAAGGATTATAAAAGAATATTATGAAAAACTACAGGCTGCAGCAATCAGACAAGAAGAATAAAGGCCATCCAAATTACTAAAGAATAAGTAAAACTTTCACTATTTACAAATGACATGATACTATATAGAGAAAACCCTAAGGACTCTACCAAAAAACTACTATAATTCATAAACAAATTCAATAAGGTAGAAGGATATAAAACCAATAAAGAAAAATCCATTGCATTTCTATACACTAATAATGAAGTAGCAGAAAGAGAAATTAAGAAAACAATCCCATTTACAATTGTACCAAAAATAATTTAAAAAAACCTAGGAATAAACAAACTTAACTAAGGAGATAAAAGACCCATATTCTGAAAATTATAAAATAATGATGAAAGCAATTGAAGATAACACAAAGAAATGAAAAGACGTTCCATTCTCATGGATTTCAAGAAAAAATATTGTTAAAATGGCCATACTACCAAAAGCAATCCCTGTCAAAATACCAACAACATTTTTCACGGAACTAGAACAAACCTAAAATTTGTATGGAATCACAGAAGACCTCAAATAGCCAAAGCAATCTTGGAAAAGAAAAACAAAACTGGAGGTATGACAAACCCAGAATTTAAGTTATATTACAAAGCTGTAGCAAACAAAACAGAATGGTACTAGCACAAAAATAGACACACAGATCAATGGAAAAAAATAGCCCAGAAATAAAACCCTGATTATATGGGCAATTAATCTTCAACAAAGGAGGCAAGAATAGGCAATGGCAAAAAGTCTCTTCAACAAATGGTATTAAAAAAACTAGACAGCAACATGCAAAAGAAGAAACTGGGCCACTTTCTTACAGCAAAATAAACTCAAAATGGATTAAGTACCTAAATGTGAAACCTGAAACCATAAAAATCACTGAAGAAAGCACAGTCATTAATTTCTCTGACACAGGCCATAGAAACATTTTTCTAGATACGTCTCCTGAGGCAAGGGAAACAAAAACAAAAATAAACTATTAAGACTACACCAAAATAAAAAGCTTCTGCTCAGCAAAGAAACAATCAACAATATTAAAAGGTAACCTACTGAAAAAAAATACTTGAAAATGACATACCAAATAAAGGGTTAGTATCCAAACTACATAAGAACTTACACAACTCAACACTAAAAAACCAAATAACCCAATTTAAAAAACAAGCAAAAGATATGAACAGACATTTCTCCAAAGAAGACATGCAGATGGCCAACAGACCCGTGAAAAGATGCTCAACATCACTCATCACCAGGGGAATGCAAATCAAGTGGGATTTATTCCTGGGATGCAAGGGTGGTTCAATATGCACAAATCAATCAACACGAGAAAGGATAAAAACCATATGATCGTTTCAATAGAAGGAGAAAAAGCATTCAACAAAGTAGAACATCCATTCATGATTAAAACTCTTAACAAAGTATGTTACAGGGAACTTACCTCAAGATAATAAAGGAAGGCCATATATGAAAAACCTACAGCTAACATCATACTCAATGGTGAAAACCTGAGAGATTTTCTCCTAAGATCAAGAACAAGACAAGGAGGTCCATGCTCACCACTTTTATTCAACATAGAATAAAAAGGTTTTGCACAGTGAAGGAAACCACCAACAAAATGAAAAAGTGACCCACTAAATTGGAGAAGATGTTTGCATATGACATATCCAATAAAAGGTTCATATCCAACCTACAAGAAGCAAGTGTTGGTGAGGATATGGAGGAAAAAACCATGGAATACGATTAGTAGAAATGCAAACTGGTGCAGCCTCTGTGGAAAACAGTATGGGAGTTCCTCAAAAAATTAAAGATAAGATCCAATAATTTTACTACTGGGTATTTACCCAAAGAATACAAAAGCTCTAACTTGAAAAAATATATGCACCCCTATGTTCACTGCAGCATTAATTACAATACCCAAAGTATGAAAGTAACCAAGTGTCCATCAATGTATGAATGAATAAAGAGGATGTGGTACATATATACAATGGAACAATAGCCATAAAAAAAGAATTAAATCGTACCATTTGCAACAGTATGAATGGACCTAGAGGGTGTAATACTAAACAGAATAAGTCAGTCAGAGAAAGACACATACTGCATGATTTTAATCATATGTGGAATTTAAGAAACAAAACAAAGAAAAAAGAAAGAAACCAAAAAACAGACTCTTAACTATAGAGAACTAACTAATGGTCATTGGTAGGGAGTTGGGAGGGGGGTCGGGTGAAATAAGTGCAAGGGATTAGTGGGTACACTAATCATGATGAGCACTGAGTAAGGTATAGAATTGATGAGTCACGATATTGTTCACCTGAAACTAATAAAACAGGGTATGTTAACTGTACCAGTATTAAGGTTTTAAAAAGATGAAATTTCATTGGAAAGCTTATGATCTAAAACAAAAAGGCAGCAGAACATTAGTAAGATGAACAAAGGAAACCAAGAAACTCATTTTTCTGAATAGCACACAGAAATTTAGCAAAATGATGAAGTTAACAAACAGTACTGTTCCTGTCATTACATATTAATCCTTAACGTACAGATTTATCAGATTTACATCACTGCTCAACTAGTTGTGGATTGCTGTATGCAAAATAAACAAATTGCATTAAAATATAAATGCCTTGACTATTTCTTTTGGTATTGCTTGGATTCATTTAATCTTCTTCTCTATATCTTTAGTATCTGTGATGAATCTATTATAGAAATGTAGTGCTTTTTAATCTGTGTTACTATCAGTGTCACAAAATCTACGAAATATAAACGTTGAGACAGCTGTAGCTCTTCCTTGTCTCTGCCAGAGCAGCAGCTTCTGTTTGCATCTGCTTTGATATGAATTCATCTCCAGGACACAGTTTCTTCCTTACAGTTACAGTGTTATTTATTTTTTCTTTGCTGTTCTGAGCTACAAGACCACAATGCCCAGAGTTTTGTGGGCTTGCTCAAGAGAAGAGCAAGTGCAAAAGCAAAATGATTAAAGCAAGGTATAAGTTATAAGGAAGACAGTTACACTGGGCCCCCCCCAAAAAAAGTGATAAGAAAACAATACTTGAGAAGCAAATCCCACAGAATAAAGTCTACTTTAGCAAGAAGGCAACTGAATGAGACTATGGCAATTTCATATGCCAAGACTTTTCATGTCTAAACCTAGCTGTAGAATATTTCAAGTACAGACATGTAAATATAATACACATTATAGTATACATTATAAATATATATTCATAATTATGTTATATGTTGTGTATTAGATATACACATATATTAAGCAAATGTGTGTATCTTACATTTTGCTACAAAAATTCGTCTGATAAAAGCAATTAAAGAATGAATGAGTACTGAATATAAGATCTGTACACAGCTTCACTTTCTGCCAGGATGCTGTGTTCCCTACAGAGGCATATTTGGCCTCTTGGACAGAACGTGGGTTTTATGAGGCACTAACATTTTCCCTAAGATGAGAAAGGTTGCCTTCAATCATAGCTTAAAGTTGGGGAAAGGTGTTCAAGATCAAGGATGCCTCTTTGGAATCGGGATGGTGTAGTCTAGAATAGAAAGGAATGCCTCAGAAGTAAGTATCATCTTCACAACTGCAGACTGAGGTCTGGCCTAATTCAACATGGTGCCAGTTGACAATGACTCAGTTCTCTAGTCTGAGAACCGATCTGCTGTCCATAAGGCCAACCCCAGAAAGGGTTTCAGGATAAATAATGACACAGCCAATTGGAAGTGTCAGGTACAAAAAATGAAATATGAATATTATTTTTACAGCTTTGTTAATTGCCTCCTCAGCCTACACTTCCAGACAATCTGAAAATACGATGTTGGCACTGCCCCTGATAAAGTTCCAAGCCGAGGAAGCTGCTCCTGACTCCTGGGACAGGGCTGGGTGTCCCATTACTGTGGCTGCAGCACAAGCAGCCTCTGCTCCTCTCACCTGCTGGCCTGCCTACTTTTCTGCCCAAGGACCTCAAGGACAGAGCTGCAGTCACTGTGTCTACCCAGCACTTACTATGGTCTCAGGAACACGGGCAGCGATCAATACTTGCTTCCTGAATCAAGGAGACATGCGAGACTGGTAGAGTACAGGACAGGAAGCAGATTTTAGAGCTAAATGAATGCATTGCTCAAAGTCAAGGAGCAAGAGGCTGAGGCAGAGGCAGCGGCCATTAAGCACTTCCCCTCTAGGATGGTACCCCTCCTTTTGGCAGTTTATAATGATATTAAAAGAAATTACTCTTTTACTCAATACTCTGCAGTTAAGGCTAAGTGAAGGTAATAAAATACAAACTAAAATCACAATGGAGACATGATATAAAGCAAAGTTTCCCTAGAGACATGGATTCTGATCCTCCTTTGCCACTAACGAGCCCTGAAGTTTTACCAAGGTGACTGAATTGTCCTGAGACTGTTTACACATCTTAAGCCAAGGGCTTGGATTAGTAGACTTTCTAGCCCTCAAATTCTGTCATCCTTAGCTCATCACTGGTCTATCGGCTAAGAGATGCATCTATGAAAACTCTTGGGACTCTCCATCTATCTCCACTGCCCCCTTGTTGACAACCCACTGTTACGTAAGAGGTGCTGACATCCCCAGGGCTTCCCTGCATCTGGCCTGACTCTCTTCAATTTATCCTCCTCACTCTGCTGAGTCATCTTCACCTAGAGAGGCAAATCTGACCTTGGTACACCCTGCTGAAAATCCTCCAAAGGCTTTCATTTCATTACCTCGGGCTCCATTCCAAGCTCCTTAACACAGCCTTCCACAATCTACCTGCTGTGTTCCAAGTTCTACCCTAAGATCCTCTGATTTCAGACTCCTTGCTCTTGCCTCACCAGGTTTCCTTCCACTGCATTGAAATGATAATGCTCTCTCACCTCACGAATTTGGGTGCTCCTTAGAACCACCTTCCCCTCTACTCTTGACCCAACTAAATTATACCATTAACTATTCAAAGGCTGTAAAACACTTAGCAGAGTGCCTTAAACACAAGAGGAACTCAACTATTTATTAATTTTAAAATGACTTAAGCCAGGAAAACGGATTTTCCTTTCTTCATTTTTCTCTGGTAATTGCTCTTTAAAAACTTGTAAGTCGTTACCTTGGTTTGTAAATGGTTCACAGTACAGAGTACCTATTGCACTGAAGAAAAACTGGAAATAGGAAAGCACTAATTGCCAAGACTGCCGGAGGAAAACAAATACTCTTCTGTAACTGTACACAAGTTACTCTGCAAAAAGCAAAGCAAGCCTAACTAAAGAGACAGCTGCAAAACCCACAATGATATAATGTGTTTGCCGATCTGCAAAATCATTTGAAAGTTGCTGCTTCAACAGCTGGTATCTGGATAGTGTAAGCATCCTTCAGTCTAGTTAAAATTACACAGAGCAGAAATGTTTATTATGCACACAAAAAGGAGGTTCGGATGTTGAAGTTACAGCACTTTGAAAAGTCTGGAACAGTCAACAGAACACTTCTTGGCAGCTGGAAAAAATCTCCCATAATCTTAATTGTTCACAGTCATGTTCTCTTTCTAGTTTTACAAATCTCATGATCCCATCTTGGAAGACTGTTAGAGAGACACCACCTTCAACCTGGTTCATTCATGTCACATAATTCTTTGAGCCCAGCCTGCACCTAGATTAAGCAAATAAGGTGCACACGCTTAACCTTAACATCCATATTTAACGTTGCTTAGCATTCACAGAATAAATGAAAAGCCAGCTGGTTCTATAACCCCAGAAAAATAGATAATGCAACCCTCTCAGATCCAGACATCACTAAAGAGAGATGGAAACCCAGATGAAGAGTCTAACAAGGTGGTCGCATACAACCCACCCCCTGACAAATACGTTTCCCTAATCTCACTCAGATACGTAAAGTTGCCCGAATTTTCCACATCACTCATTCCTTTAGTTTAATGAAACGTTTCTTAATGTGTTCTGTAGAGATGATATGTTAATAGGCTGGCTTTGGGAGAGGAAAAAAACACATGGTTCCATGGTAAAATGTGGGAAAAAACGTTTTAAACAAAATCAAATGCTTTCTCCACTACAGCACTTTTCAGAGCATTGAATAGGAAGAACCTAGTAGGAAGTTTCTCCCACGTGTACCTGTAAATAGAACTCTTTGTTCATACAACTCTTGTTCTGAGAATACTTATTAACATTCCAGAAAACACCAATTTAAGGTGTTACAGATTCTCTAAAAACTGCGGTAAGTCTCCTGTGGCATCTACTACATTATCTCACACTAACATATTTACCTACCTAACACATCCGGCAAGCAGCCCCATCACCTGCGAGGGGGGGACATTTCCTTGCCCTCCTAGTCCCATTAAAAAACAGGAGGGAGAAGCTGTTTCTTCCCTGTTTGGATTCCCCTCACTGACACAGTCACTGCTCCCCAGAGAAGGCGCTATCTCTATCTGATAGGAGAGGCAGGGAGAAGACACTGAGCCGCTTCCTCTTTCATTTCTGACCTGTCTGCCCTGAGAGTGTGGACACTTTCATCTCTGTTCCTCCAGCCAGGGTCAGGGCCCAAGGTTTCATCCATATAGGCCACTTCCCTGAGCCTCAGGATCTGCATTTGTAAAACGCAGGTGGTAATAACCTGCTTTGTGGGTTGTTTGCAGATTAGAGTTTATGTGACTGCAATGCTTTCTGAAGTCTCAGTGTTGTCTGAAGGTGTAGTAGATTTTTCTCTGTTACTAGCATAGAATTCACTACAACTGCATCTTGGAGCTACACAGTCCTCGTGGTATATATTGCTCCTGTCAGCTGCCAGAGGCTTTGTTTAATTCCTTGAACGCTGAAGACGATGTCAGCCATGTGGCCAGTTCTTGGTGCATGCATCAATAAAGACTTCCCTAGAGCAAGTTAAATTACCTTCTGTGCTACTTGTTTTTCTACTGTGCCTAAATTAGAAGTGGTCACTTAGTGTTTTAGGACACTACCAGTTTATGCATAGCTTTAAGCAGAAACAGGTAGGTAAAGCATAATGGGTTTTAACTGTAGAAGATAATTTCACTAATTAGTTTTTTGTTTTTTTGTTTTTTTTTTTTTGAGAGAGAGAGAGACAGGAAGAGAAAGAAATAAGAGAGGGGAGAGGGAGGGAGACAGAATCTTAAGCAGGCTCCTCATCTAGAGGAGGAGAGCAATGCAGGGCCCCGATCTCACAACCCTGAGATCATGACCTGAGCCGAAATCAAGGGTTGGATGCTTAACTGACTGAGCCACCCAGGTGCCCCTTAGCTTTCTTTTTCTTTACAAGTAATCTAAAGTCAGGTCAGATCAGAATAATTCAAGGAAATTCAGAGTAGGGAAGGGAAATCTTTTCTGCTCAAAGTCATTCACTTCTGCAGACTTTCACTATTTAGATGTTCATTTGAATCATAAAATTTCTCTATGGTTTTTATTCTTAACCTAAGAACTAATTCACTTCTGAGTGCGAATTTCTTTAATATGATAAGTATGGTAAACTTCAACAGGCAGATAAAGAATTTTTGTTGGATAGGGAGGAGAAACAAAAAATTAACCAGAAACAAACATGACAAGATCTACTGTATAGTATAAAGAATATTGTGTTTGGACAGGGAAGTTCAGGTAGGTCACAGAAGTTCCAGAAGAGAAATGAGAGGCCAAAGGTAAAGTGCCAACTCCATGGTATTGTGTGTGTGTGGGGGGGGGTATACACATGTATGCGTCTTTCTGTTTGCCCCCCACCTTTTTTTTCCAGAGCAGGAAAACTGCTACACTAGTTGCATAAGGCTGAAAGTAAAGTAATGTCGTTTGGGGGAAGGACATCACCATTCGCTCTGATCAATTCACCTCAGCTCTAAACGATGCAGCTCAGCATCTCCTTCTCCAACCTGTTCACCCTGGAATTAGGAATGGAGAAAAACCGTATAAAAGACAAAAGACAAGCATATATTTATATGCTTGGCCCTCCACCTTCTAATCTTTTTTTTTTTTAAAGATTTTATTTATCCATTTGACAGAGAGAGAGAGACAGCCAGAGAGAGAGGGAACACAAGCAGGCAGTGGGAGAAGAAGAAGCAGACCCCCAGCATAGGAACCTGATGTGGGGCTCGATCCCAGAACGCCAGGATCACGCCCTGAGCCGAAGGCAGACGCTTAACAACTGAGCCACCCAGGTGCCCCCCACCTTCTCATCTTAATAGCACTTTCACACTTATAGAACTGACTCTTCAGTAGAGACCTAAGAAACGACAAGGATCCTTTGAATTTATATGCTGGCAACAACTTGGGAAAAAAAACCCAAGGATGAAAAGACCGAAAGTTAAGTGTAGACTTCAAGCCAACCCTATTTCCTGTACTGAAGACCCATCCATTCCTGCAGAAAACATGAACTTGGTCACAGCAGTCAAATTAGTGCCCCTGGTTAGTTGTTCTAATGTCCTCTCGATATCCTTCCCCTTCCACACCTTCCCTACCCATCTCTTCCTTGATCAATTACCATAAAGTACTGACTACCCTCTAAAGTTGAGTTGGACATATTGAAATTTTCCTAATGCCTTTATTTCTATGCAAAAGTAAGCCTTAACACCAAAGATTTTTTTTCCCAAAATTATGTGAAAAAAAATGGTGCGTGTAGTCCATTGCCCATAGGGCAGTAATACCCTGATGAAAGCAGTGTTTGTACACCACATTACCAATCAGCAGCCACTAGCCATGAATGACTATTTTCATTTAATTTAGTTAATATTCAATAAAAAATTCAGTTATTCAACATACTGGCCACATTTCAAGCGTTCAACAGTCACATTATCCACTACTGCACACATACATATTTCTTTCCTCATCATAGAAAGTGTCACTCGACAGTCTACTTCTGAGCACAGAAACAGGCAAAGTTATAAGAAACCGAATTTGGACTTAAAATAATGAAACACTCCCAAATAAATACAAGTGTCAGAGATATAGACTTTCTAGGAAAAAAGAGAGGCAAACAGGTCCACTGGAAATACTTAAACAGAAGCTATGCAATTAAAAAAAAAAAAATCTCAATAGGGAGCTGAAGTAGATGAGCTTAAAATTCCAAGGGTGTTTAATCAGAAAACGGACATCAGTTCAATTCCACAAAACCATGATTTTTCCATTCTTAATTAGCAGGTATTTTTCCTTTAGTGACAAACCAGAAAAGGTTGTACTTTAAGTTGCTAGGACACAGAAAAGTGCTTGACTTTAAAATTGGAGGCCTTTATTTCTTGAATTTTCAATTAATTAAATAATGGAAATGAATTATGAATCTGTGCCTGAGTTTTGATCAAATGTAAAATAATCTTGGTAATAAGCATTTTTAAGAATGCATGAACCTAACATAAAACTTAGAATCCTTTGTAACACAGGCGCCACATCCAAAGAAGTAAGAGCACTATTTTTAACTTTAAAGATGTATTTATTTTAGAGAGGGGGGAGAGAGAGAGAGAGAGAGCGAGAGAGAGAGTGCTCACAAGCAGATGACAGGGAGGGGCGGAAGGAGAGCGAGAGAGAAACTTAAGCGGACTCTGCACTAAGTGTGGAGCCTGATGGAGGGTTGTTCCCACCACCCTGAGATCATGACCTGAGCCAAAACCAAGAGTCTGATGCTTAACCAATTGTGCTACCCAGGCGCCCCAAGAAGTAAGAGACACTAATGGAAGGGGACATGAAAGACATTCTCACGCTATAATTCCCTAATACTTTCCTTCTTCAAATAAGGATTTTTAACCTCAAGTTTTCCTCATGGGGTAGCAATTCTGAATATGGAAAAATATCAAGACTTGATTTTACTCATTAGGATGCCTGGGTGACTCAGGTCCACTGGAAGTATTTGAACATCGCATGTCTGTCTTTGGCTCAGGTCATGATGCCAGGGTCCTGGGATCAAGTCCTACATTGGGCTCCTTGCTCAGTGAGGAGTATGCTTCTTTCTCTGCCTCCCACTCCCCATGGTTGTGAGCTCTCTTTCTCTCTCTCTCTCTCTGACAAATAAATAAATAAAATCTTAAAAAAAAAAAAAAAGGACTTTACTCACTTATTGCTCCACTGTTTTGGGGAAAGATTGGGACTAAAGGCAGACCAACTAAAAAAAAAAAAAAAAAA
>NW_024423343.1:94968177-95099308 GCF_017311325.1 Ursus maritimus | reverse complement strand
ATTATTATTATTATTATTATTATTATTATTATTATTATTATTTCCATACACCTTGAGGGTACCATGGGCTTTTGAAAAGAAACAGTCTACTTGCCAAGGTGTCATTCTTGTTTCCTTTTCTTGGACTCACCTCCAATGCTGTTTATGTATAGACACAATAAGTAGATCCTAGTTTAAGACTTCATTAAGAAGTCTTAGAAGTGACATGAAATATCTGAACTGTCTCCAAAGGAGCCACCAAAATGGCTCCATGTTTTGAAAAATGTGAGAGATGTATTTAGGTGAGGATTGATAACATAGAGTTTCAAAGTAGTCTCTTTTTTTTTATCTTTAGCTTTAAAAATTCTTTTAGATTTTATGAGGGCTGAGCTCACAGTTATTTTTTTTAGTAGGATTAATACAATGACGTAAACTAGGACTAGGTAAGTGCTATGAGTTGAGGAACAAAGACGCCTCCCTTATTTCCAAATTGACTTGCATGTCTACTTCCATTCAATTAGCATTATTTCTTTGGGATAAAGCTCTGAAGTCCTCAGGAAAATGCAAATATATTAAACAAGTCAGCCACTAGCATTTTAGTTTAAGTTAGTATAAAAAATAAACCTCCATTGTGTGGAAGGACCCAAGCAGTCAAAGATACAGAATAATGAAATCATGATACATGAGGACAGGATTTAAAAGGGTCTAGAGCCTGACCTGCATTCAGTAGAGCAATCCTAGGTGAAGTGTTTTTTGCCAAAATGGAAAAAGGCATTGACAAGAGAAATAGGAAGAGAATTAAATTAGCAAAGTAAATAGATACTCCATGACACCTTCGTAAGTGCCTTACCTGCACAGGGAAATAATACCTTTACAAAGTCTTATTCTTCTGCATAATAACTTGGTCATTTCCACCAAAGACACCAAGGAGTATGCCACCTTTTTTCTGAATGAATCTCCCTTTGCTGTTACTTAATCAACTATCATTTTTAATCTGCTTATAGAAAAGATTAAATGCTAGGTGCTTAATGACTTTGGAAAAAAAACATTAGCTAAATGTTTAATCTCACCACAGGGCTTCTTGTATACCTATGTGAAAATCTAAGAATTACAGCCAAGATTGGCAGTAGGAATGGTTATTTGAAACTCTGCTGCTATACCACAAATGATCTCTCTCAATGCTTTCATTCTTCAAATATAGCTCAGCTCTAGATGGAAAAGACGTCCAACCAAACCATCTGTCAGAGAAGATAGAGTTCAGCTGGAAAAGGCAGTTTGTTTTGCTGCACTCTTAAATTTTCTTGCTTCAAACTAGATGAACTGTGGGGGAACAGAAAGCACTCTGCTCTCAGATGCAGCCACCAATGCACAGAAATAGTGATAGGACCCAGAGCTGGTGGCATGTCTGCATAGTCTAAGTTTGGAATCCGATCGTTCCACTCTAGAGACATCTTATATACCTCGTCTTGATTAAAGGTCAGCCGTGTAGGAGGCCAGTCTCCTGCCTTATTTTAAAACACTGTGGGTGTTAGGACAGCATTTGAGCTCAAAAGTGCCAAGTACAGGGGTTCACAGACTATTTGACATGGTCTCAAACTCAGATCTACAACCTGTGAAGTATGCTTTAGGAAATCTAGATATTTTTAATCATCCCATGAAGAAAATGAATGAAAAGGAAGTTATGACATAATGACTATTTTCCTTAAATCATCTTTCCGTCTAAATAAAAACTTAAAGGCACACAGTGCTATGAACAGAGACACACATGTCGAAAGGGCATGGGCATAAAAGGAGGACAATATAAACACCAGAACCAAAAAAATGTCAAATCCTACATGAATCACAGATTTCCCCTCAAATACTTTTGGGAAGGAAGTATGATAAATAAAGATAGAGCCGCATGGCTCTGTGTGAACAAAAAGGTCCTCTCAGCGATTCAAACCTAACATCATAGATGTTCAAATGACTAATAAAGCATTATTCCTTCAGTGTAGAAGGCAAAGAAGTCAAATGACAACAACTTAATAGTTATTTATAATAGTTTGTAATTCCCAGTGCTTTAAATTCAATGGATTAAAAAACAAAACAAACAACAAAACAGCAACAGAACTTACCTGACCCTGATACTCTCAATAGTACATACGGTTTTTGCAAAACCTATATACAAATATACAAGAGATTCGAAGTAGAAAACATAAATAGAAGCACATAAACAAACAAAGAAGAGATTAAAGAGACCCGTGCAATCCCCTAGCTAGACTCCACTAAATAAGGTAGTGGTTAATAGTGGTCTGTAGAGCATACGGGCTCAAGTGTGGACTCCGAGGCAAGCCCTTGTCTAGTATCTGGAATCTAGTCTTTTTACTGGCTGTCTAAACTTGGGCAAGTTCCTCTAAGTCTCTATGGCTGATTTCCATCATATCTCAAGTGGACATAATAAGATAATCAACTGATTGCTTATCCAAAGCTCTAAGTTTGTTTAGAAATTTAATATTATTATAAATTTGGTTACTTAATTAAAAATTGTGGCTGAGAATTAATGTCCTCAATAAATATTACTTATTATTATTGCTACTAATACTTATTACTAGTAATTAAATTATAAGTACTAGCACTATTATTGTCTACACCATCATAATTGGTTTCTGGCATGTTTTTAGATGGATTGAAAATGTTTGAAGATGAAAACAGAAAACTGGAATCTGGTTCCATTTAATGCATCAAGTATGTCGAAGGCTTCTGGTTAAAAGACCAAGTAAGGAGAGCCTTTCCATCTTTTTCCATTGTAAGATCTACTTCTTGAGAGACAACGATAATGGTAGACTCTTATTTAGAAAAGACCACGCATTTATTAAATGCCTCCTCGATGCCAGAATTTGAGTTACGCACTAGCAATTTAATAATAAAAAGGAACCAAAAAACCTCCTTTCCTCATCGAACATATGTTCTGTGGTGGATGGGATACAACCAGAGAGAATAAATAAGTAAAATACAGTATAATAGAAAGTGCTGGGAAGAAACATAAAGAGTGCTTAGAAGGAAAGCAGTGCAATTTTAAATAAATCCTTTTAGGGAAAGAATCACTGAGAAGTAATTTGATCAAAGTCATTAAGAAGCTGAGGGAGGCTTCCATGAAGATATCTGAGAGAAGATAATTCCTGACTCATGGAACAGCAAGCACAAAGGCATGTCTGAGGAACAGCAAGAATTCCAGGGTGTACATACAGAGGCATAAGAGGTAAATACCTTCCAGATGTGAGAGGACACAGTTACACAGGCTGAGACTGCAGACATTTAATTTGATACCTTCCCCACAACTTCCAGTACCAAAGAGCTGAATGGCATGAGTAAGAGAGAATTTGAGGAGATGAGTTCAGAGAAGTGTTAGGGTATGAAACAGTACTTACAAAGCATTAAAAGGACTTTGGCTTTTACTCTGAGCAACAGGAGGAACAACTGAAGGATTTTAAGCTGAAGATAGCTCATTGAAGTCGTAGCCTAATCATTTAGAACAGACATATCTATTTTAATTAATGCTGATGAAATTATATGTACCATTTCCAAGAAAACAATCACGAAGTTGTGATGAGAAAGTACAGTGAGTGAGGAATATAGAAAAACAATTAGAGAGGAAATGCTCTAAATCACTTCGCAGTAAATACTTCAAAGAGCAAAAGCCGCATAGATGAGCTATTACATATCACAGAGAAATAATAGCATTTATCATGACCAGAGGCACACCACATATTAGCAAAATTACTCTTTGAGGAGTGCTACAAAAGTTGGTAATAAGATCCTAAAGAACAGAGACACATGCTATGCAGTGTACCCAGCTGAATTCTGGGTCATGCCAACTACAGATGCCATAGAATATTCATTTTCATAAGCATACTTCGAGACCACCTTGCGTCCTGCTGCTTCATCCAAATGGGATATGGATTGAGCCAACTCTCAAATTTTATGGCTAAGATTTATCAACACCCCAAATTCTGGCCATGAATCAAGTCATCTCTTGAGGGTTTATAGTAGGCTTTAAATGTAGCATAAAAAATAAGGTGTCAAAAAACCTGAAGATCTCTTACCCTAAAATTTGAATTCTGAACAGAATTACAGTGACTAGAAGTGGTTGAGGTTGACTTTCAGTAGTGATATTTTGACCGCTTCTGAACTGAAACTGTTCTAGTAACTCCTGAAGTTAGGCCTGAGTTCATATCTCCAACTTCACTTTTTCCGGTCTCCTGTTTCTCAAGGATACGCCATGATTAAACCCTGTCCATGTCATACTTACCTGCAACACCGGCTACCATCTCACCGCTGTTAGGTTAAGCTTTATACATCCCACGTTCAAGATGTGACTTAGTTACAGTGCTACAATAAAGCAACCCCCAACAGGAAGCTCTGCACATTTCATCATTGTATATGGTTATATCTGGCATTATGGTTCCGTTTGATTATGTTTTTTCTTCCAAGTGTTCTCTGATAAATAAGCAAAATCTTAAAAAAAAAAAAAAACAACTTATCTGACAGAGAGAGAGAGAGATTGCACATGCACACAAGCAGAGGGAGCGGCAAGCACTGGAAGAAGCAGACACCCCAGCTAGCAAGGAGCCCAATGCGGGACTCAACCCCAGGACCTTAGACCATGACCTGAGCCAAAGGCAGACACTTACCCGACTGAGCCACCCAGGCGCCCCTCCGATAAGCTTCTTCAGGACAGTTAGCTTGTATACCATGTCCGCACCTCTATATATTTGAGTCAAGTGAGAGGTACAAGCAGAGAGCTCAATAAAGATTTGTGCATGCCTTCCCAATCTTCAAAAGGCCATGGTCTTGCGTGATTTTACTTATGGTATAATAAATGTAAAAAGTCAATCTTTTAAACAGTGTCCTTTTCTCATGGGGATAGCTACCCACTAAAAGGAAGGGAAATTGGATTATTTTTTAAAATGTAGCTTTGGTTTTAGCTATTGTATATCAGCACAAATCACAAATATATTTCAATACAGGGAACTCTGAAATCCCAATTACTTGAAGAGCATTTAAGATAAACATTATCTTATAGTAATAAATTTTAAATAAGCTTCCGAAAGCTAGAAGAGAGGAACAACTAACCTAGTAGGTCATTGTCATCATATCAAGCCCCCAATATGGGAAGCAGGCAGATCCGAGATTCACCAAGGCAGATGTTAATTTGTTCTGTTAATCATTTGACATCTGACGGAAGAATATGTTCCAATGATCAAATATATGTAAGGTGAACTCTAATTCTTCAGCCCAAGCTGAAATTCTTCTTTTCTACATTTCAAATAAATTAGAAAACCACAGGGGAAAATCTCGGGAAAAATATTGCTGCACTTTATGGATTGTCCACAATTAATAAATAAAATGAACATCTGGTCCCTGAAAAAATGGCACTTCAATGACACATATTTGTTTTCCTCGATGCTGAAAACACCTCAGATTGACATGAAATACTGCTCCTGTGCATTCCTTTCAAGACGTGTTCTTTATCTACGCTTTTTTTCCATTAAATACTTGGTTGTCGTGGCAAATTCACTTTTCCACCAAACTGGAAGTAATAAAGTAAGTGATGTACTGCTTGTTGGTACACAAGCAAATGTGGAAGAGAAGCAAGAGAAAATCAGGACTTGCCCTGCTGCTTTGTTTAGGATGGAGTGCCACCAAACACACCGCTGGGGTCATTAAGGGAAGGAACACCGTGCAGCACAACCAAAGGAGAGGCAGCCTTATGAATTCCGGCAACGCATCAAAAAGCTACCACTTCTACATGAAAAACCAGGTCCCACAAGTTTGGATCATTACCTAACTTTTGGTCATAGCAACCATAACAATCATCTCTGGTCCCCTGCAGCCAAGAGCAGTATCTCTCCTGATAGAGCAATCACATGAACATAAGTAGATTTGAGAGTGTGAATACACGTAAACTCCCTGAGTGCTTAAGAACGTAACTGGCTAGCTTTGAAAACACAAGCTTAAAGTAATATCTAGAAATATATTCACACTTTCAAAAGACAAGTATGCAAAACAAGCCTCTCCCTTCCATAGTTGAAAACCCAACAAAGTATTAATCCCTACACATGTGTGAGGGGTGTGGTCTTTTTATCATACCAGAACATAAATAACATTATGAGTACAGCTTTAAGAGTTCACAACAATGATAAAACATGAGAAGTACAGTGATCACATGATCTTGAAGATAGGTCTTTCTTGGAAGCCACCATGAATCAGAATTAGAATTCCCTACAATGCCTCCTGAGTATGAAATAAGCTTTTGAATGAACGAGCACCCTTCATCTGCTAATTACATGTTGCTTCTTCAACATAAGTTTGCTCACTCATTGATGAAAATGAGTATACAATGAACGCCCAAAATATCACTCCAAGTCTGCATCCAACACTACCCCGGTTTAGATTTATCAGATACCAAACTCAGTACTAGAAAGTTGACCAACACAATTTTCTGATGCATAACACAGCAAAGGCTTTTTAGGAAGTGCTGTCTTCCTGAGGGGACCTGAGATACTGCCTCTGCCAAGACTAAGTGACAAGAATGTGAAACACTGCATAATTTCCTATTGTATTAAACATCTTGCATTAGTGTATTAAACTTCACCCATAAATGGCCATTCTGGTCCCCCACCATCTAGATTACAGCAAGTGTTCGCAGCCTGTTGTAAGGTAGCAGTAACAGTGGCTTGACAATAACTTTAAGCTCTTACAAGAGCAGCATGGAAAGAGCTGAGAATGTTCTTGTCACAAAGTCAGACCTCTTTTTGAAGGTCAGCTTGGCCAATACGTCACGAACTTCTCTAAACTCCAGTTTCCTCATCCATGCATCCAGTATCATAATCTAGCTCACATTACACACAGAGAGCCCCAGAATAACAAGAGCAATACTCCAAAAAATAACTAAAAAAAGCTATTTTTCTGACAATAATTTTTTAAACCTAAGGATATTCCACTAGGCATATAAATTCAAATGCCTGTTTTTTAAAAGTACCTTGGAATAGCTTCTTTCTGTGTGACTATGTAACCTAATACATACATGCTTAGATCTATTAATATGTTTTATTTTAAATATTTAGGGATTCCTTCATTCATTTAGTTGTCATAATTTAAATTATGTAAATTATTTAAAGAGATCCAAAATCACTTCTACAAAACAATGTGTATTCAAAGAAGAATACACATTTTTCCCCGTTACTGTCTACCTTATTTCCCTCTTCCTGTTATAAGTAAATATTTTTAAATGTTGTATGTATTTTTCCAGGCTTTTATTTTGAAATAGAACAGATACCTGTGTATGTAACTATATTATATATCATTTATTCAAGAAAATACATACTGTCCTTCTTGGAAAAATGGTAATATACATCTCTCCACCTTGTGAGTTAAGATAGATGATAGATAGATAAAGATGACAATATAATAATATATTACTTAATCATTTTTACAGCTGCATCACAACACTATCAAAGAGAATCTGGATTATTTTTGGTTTTCTGCTATTATGAATAGAATTACAGTGAATAGCCTTGGGTGTACCTTTTTATCTGCCACTATATATTGAAACAGATTTCTTAAAATGTGATTGTTGAGTCAAAAGGCAAAAGCATACATAATTTTACTAGATACTGCCTAATTCCTCTCCATATGAAGTCGTACCCTTTCGCATTTAAATCAGCAACTTCCATAGTCTTGTCAATATATATTACCGAACTTTTCAATTTTTGCCAGTCCAAAAAGTGATCATTGGGAATGAGAAGAGTTTAAATTTGTGTTTCTTCTTATGAGAATATAAGCATCTTTATACATAGTTAGGGAGCACTTGCATTTCTGTTTTTGTACCCATTTTCTAGCACAGAACTTTCTTGTGTTTCCTGTATTCTATGACCTGGTCCGTGAATTTTCGTAAGAGACAATAAAGGAATCCCTGTTTTCTTAATAAATTTCAGTTGGCTTAAAATTACTTGAGTCAGGCTTCCTTTCAGTGAAAATTCAATGACAATTTAAGAACTTCATGTAGTATCTAGATCTTTGTCTAAACTGTTCTTTACACAGAAAGATTCAATTACCTGATGTTCACCCAACACCCTGCTTCCTTAATCCTCCCCTTTTCTCCCATATGTCCAGCCTTAGTCTGAAGACTATAAACACTTTCCAGTTTTCTGTATTCTAAAAAATAAGAGAAATCACACAGATAATAGAAAACAAAAATTAAAAACATGAAATCTTAATTCCATGCCTCCTGAGTCTTACGTCTTTCTCCGTCTGTGCTCAGCAAAACTCCTGAAATTTTACTCTCCATCTGCTCTTTCTCATGCTTCAACCCACTGCATTTTCACTGCTACTTCCCCAAATGCTACAAAGTGTATTGATTTCAAATCCAGACCTCTCCGCTGCCTCTAACTTTGAAATTCTTCCCTTGTCATCGAAATCTCACTATTCCTTGCGTTCCATGATACCCTTATCCTGATTTCCCTCCTACTGCTCTGGTCATCAGATGTTGGTGGCCTCATGGACTTCTGTTCTTCCATCTGCTTATTAGATTGTAGTCCTCTATGGCTCTTTTACTACCACTTACCCATTATATACACTAAACCTAAAAAAAGTCCATCTACTTTCATAGTTTATATATATGTACGTACGTGTGTGTGCGTGTGTGTGTGTGTGTACATGCACATACATTCACACACACATAAATATTTATATACTGGTGTTTCCCAAATTTATGTCTTATTTCCTCCTCCTTCAAAATTAAGTCTCAGCCCAATAATGCCTTTAAGTATGTCAAACTTCACATACCAAAAACTAACTTGTCCTCAGCTAGATTTGTTTCTCCCCATATATTCGAAGTCTTCACATCACCTCCCTAAGTCAACAGAGCAAAAACCCTGGCGGTACTGTGGACTCATGCTACTCCCTCAGAGTAGTTAGTTCTTGCTCAAATATCCAGCCTTGATGACCCATCATCCTACTTGATTCTCAAGTCCTAATGAATTAAAACTATATTTTCCAATTCTTTACCTCTGTTCTTTCCTTATAATCAGGTTAGTCTGGTGCTTTGTTAGCTCATCTGAATTTTATTGGCAGCCTCTGGCTAGACTCTCTACCCCAGTTACATTACTACTCTAAGTCCATCCTACATATTGTTGCCAAAATGAAACATCTAGAACTGACTGTGTCAGTTATCTGTTTAAAGCCCTCCCCAAGCTCCTCATCTTTTTTTTTTTCTTTTAAGATTTTATTTATTTGACAGAGAGAGACACAGCAGAGAGGGAACACAAGCAGAGGGAGAGGGAGAAGCAGGCTTCCCGCTGAGCAGGGAGACCGATGCAGAGCTCCATCCTAGGACCCTGGGATCATGACCTGAGCCGAAGGCAGACGCTTAACGACTGAGCCACCCAGGCACCCCAAACTCCTCATCTCTAAAGCCCACACTGCTCTGAATATCCTATCAAGACAACTATTTCTGGGATGTGGCTCCTCCAGCCTCATCACATACCACTTCTTTGAATTTTACATGGCAATCATATAAAATTGCTTGTAATTCCCCCATAACTACCAAGTTATTGGGATCTAAACAGTTTGTGCAAGATGCTACCTACTTCTTGAAATGATCACCATCCCCCTCCATTCATTGTCCTACCCCTGATCATGTTTCAAGTGAAAGGTCAGCTCCTCTGAGAAGACTTCTTTGATTCCACTACCACCACCAAGGATGAGCTAATAAGCAACGCTCCTACAAGGAACCTATAGCATCCATTGCACACTTTTATCACAATCACCAAACTGCGCTGTACTTGTCTATATCCGCCTTTATTCCACTTTAAGTTCTGAGAGCTGTATCATGTCTTCTTCAAAACTATAAACCCATCAATTAACACAGTTTCTGGTGCATAAGTTTCATTCTGCAAATGTTTGTTGTCCCAAGCATATAAAATATACTTTTATTATCTCTACATAGAAAAAAATATCCACATAAAAATGAGTTCACAGGGATGCCTGGGTGGCTTAGTCAGTTAAGTGTTTGCCTTTAGCTCAGGTCATGATCCCAGGGTCCAGGGATGGAGCCCGCATCACAATCCCTGCTCAGCAGGGAGTCTGCTTCTCCCTTTGCCTCTCTCCCACCCCTGGTTTCTGTGCTCACTCTCCCTCTCAAATAATAAAATCTTTAAAAAAATGAGTTTACAATTAAATAAAACCAACAGACAGAACAAAATGTATGAATAAGATAATAAAAACAGTGGAATCACTGAGAGGTGAGAGAGAAAACGGGAAGAAATAAGAGAAAATTTCTATTTAATTGCAGAAGAGTTAGAAATAAGTTAATATAATAGATCTTTAAAAATTCAACCAATTAATGCATTTTGTTAAGTTCATAACATAATAATGTTGGGTATATTGATTGTGAGGTAAAGGTGGTGGGGAGTTGCTCTGTTATACTGTAATCAGCTTTGTTCTTGAAAGTAATTTTAATATTTTTCACCAGGAAAGTGAGTATAATTCCTGAAGAACTCCAGAATACACTTGCACTATAATCTATACTAACAGGTTTATAATTATTGTAATTACCTCAAGTATAGTGACCTACATATGTAATATTGTCCAGATTATACCCTTTTGTTAAAATTAGCTTCCCAGAGTTCCTGCTACACTGAATTAGAGCCACATCTATCTATGCCCAATTAGATAACATTAAATATCTATATTTATGTTATTTTCCCCTTGGTTTGTTTAATCATAAGCTAACATAACCATACATTCTTAATGCAATTTTCTACAGAAACTAACAAGCTTCAATATAAATTGAGATAAAGTTAAAATATTTCTCATCAATAACAAATTTTACATACTTTTTTTTTTTTTTCAAATACATCATTTTTTCCAGTACTCTAGTAATTTTTCTGCATAATGAGCTTGGTAAAACAGATAGTTAATATTTCGGGAGGTCTCTTTTTAGTACAGACTCCTTCATAATACTTTAAAACTTTTGCCATTACATTTATTTCTCTGTTGAAATGTCTAAATATATGTTAATGGGTGTTAAAAATTTAACTCCCTGACTTTAACTTCTCCTTCATTAATACAATGCAGTTCAGCCTCCAAAGTTCTTCAAGCAGGTCAGAGGCTCCTGTAATTCACTATATGTGTACACTTGAAAAGTTAAAAAAAAGAAGGGAAAAACCCCTCCCTATCTTTAAAAGCAAATCCTTGAAACAAGCCAGTTAATCTGCTGAGCATGGGGTACTTTTAAAACAATGTCATAGCATTTATAAGAATAAGACCTTGGGGCACCTGGCTGGCTCAGCCGGTGGAGCATGCTACACTTATCACTTATCAGGGTTGTGAGTTCGAGCCCCATGTTGGGTATAGAGATGACTTAAAAATAAAATTTTTAAAAGAAAAAAAAATTAAAAAAAAAAAAAGAAGAAGAAGAAGAAGACGACAGGGCCCCTGCATGGCTCAGTCACTTAAGGGTCCAACACTTGGTTTTGGCTCAGGTCATGATCTTGGGATGGTCAGATTGAGCCCTGCACC
This sequence comes from Ursus maritimus, assembly GCF_017311325.1. Lineage (NCBI taxonomy): Eukaryota > Metazoa > Chordata > Mammalia > Carnivora > Ursidae > Ursus > Ursus maritimus. The sequence goes on along the minus strand of NW_024423343.1, from coordinate 95,087,767 downwards.
AGGCTCTGTGTTCAGCGCAGGAGTCCGAGATTCTCTGCGATTCTCTCCCCCTGCTCCTCCCCCCCACTCATTTGCATGTGTGCACATATGCGTATGTGCATGCTCTAATAAATAAATAAAATCTTAAAAAAAAAGAGGACTCAAAAGTTACAATCCTACTGTGATCTACCTTATTTTATGGCCCAAATTTAATTCTAAAAATAAAAAAAGATATCAAGAAATGCCATTTTTCTACTCTAACTTTAATTTCATTATTCGATAAACACAACAAAAGACTACCATATAAAATTTTATTTTTCTCAAGCAATGATGAAACTTGGCAATCAAGTATCCTTTAAGGTCGTCAATATCCTCTTTGACTTTTACATTGTGAATTACTAAAAAGCGTTCCTCTTTTTTCTTAATGTTTGGCAGAAAATATTACTTAGGATAACAATAGCTCCTACTGGATTATTCTGTTGCATTGCAATTACTTAAGGCAATCTGCTGTCACCTGTCACAATTCAGAGATTCCAACAATATGTGAGGCGGCAAATGTTTACATTAGGATATCTATCTCTTGTACAAATGTTTGAAAGTGTGTTGGGTGAAGAGATAAATAGCTGCTTTTCTTATCTAACTTTTATAAATATCCAAGTACTTCAAAGACCAATATTGGCCCGGGCCATTAATTATAGCCGGCTTGGCGTTGCCTGTTACAGCTCTCCCATATAGGACTTCTGTGCAGTTGTGATAAATGGAAACATGCCTCAAGGGCAGCCTCCAAAGAGAATGTTACTCTTGTCGAGTCCCTGGTTGTGGCTACCGTCATCTTGTAAAATTCTAAGCAACAGACGAAATATGACTTCGCATGCATCGTCTACAGATGTTCCCACAACTTCTCCCCCTTCCCTCCTTCTTTTTCAGATTTCCTCTTCTACCCTACCAATGCAGGCTAGCAGAGTCAGCTCAGGGGTGCAGTTAACCCTCAATTACGCAGCACAGGAATTCCTCTTAATAAACCATATGGTGAAAAAAATAATAATAATAACCGAAGCTTACATCATACAGATGACAGGACATGGGTTTAATGTACTGTTTCCTTTTTGACCCATGAGGCCCCTCAGGATAGGTCCTACCTTTGTGGCCATCATTCTTCTTATTTGGTGTTATAGAGTTTCTTGTGATTGCTTAGCAGAAAAGTCATTGAGTTGCCTATCCTCTCACCCTGAGTGGGCCTCAAGGCCAAAGACATTGAATGCATTTGAAGTTAGAGCTCATGTTGCAATACACTTACCCTGTCAGCTTGGCTTGCCCTGCCCACTTCCTGGTCCCACAGGAAGTCTTCAAATGGCATTATCTCTGTAGAGACCTTTGGAGGCTCACATGAGGCACACACACCCCCACCCCAGCCTAGTACCTTTGGACTCTGTTTCTCCCCTGTATGCTCTTCCAAATTTCTTTAAAACCTCTTAGATCTAGTTTTTGAAGCTCTTGTCCTTCTGCTATGCATCAACTAACTCTAGATTTTTTCTATGAGATTATATACCAAAAGACTAAATATTCATTCCACCTGTCACAATGAGTTCACCCAGGCCTCATCAGCCCACCTTGCCTAGTATCCTTGATCCATAGACTGGGAAATACTGTATATATACTAATCAGCCTCATAAAGATTGCTATGTGCCCCTCTCCTAAATGCCAGACTCCCTTTTCTTCAAAGCATTCCTACTACAAACACAAATTGACAAATATTTTTGAAACTTCCTCATTGATGATGCAGAATTAAGAAAACCCAGTCACTGTCCTTAAGAAATGTAGTTATTTGGAGAAAGATCAGTAAACAAGCAATTTCAAAGTATGATGGAGTTGAGAAAAAGGTCCTATGGAATTACGGCTGGAGGGCACTTAGCCTAAACCACCACGATAGGAACACTTAAAATGCTAGACATAGCTTTTTTCCCAAGGACCACAAGTCATAATCAATTTGGAAGAATAGGATTTTTTTTTCCCCATACAGTTTGGAGCGTTAAAAGGAAGAATCTATGTCTAAGAAATGAGAGACAATTCTTATGTGGCATTTTGGGGTAGCATGACACCACAGTATTTTCCTCTATGTTTTTTTCTGCTTCAAATAAGAGAGAGTAGGTTAAAATGTGATCACAACTAGTTGTGCAGGTCCTACATCATCATACCAAGACAAATCTTCAAGTAAGTTATTATTTTTTCCTTAGTTGATGTTTGTGGGTGTGTCTGCACTTTAAAAATGTTTCACTGTCCTAAAAGGACTTGCAGCAGCCTCAGCTCTAAGTAGTACAAGCGGCTCTTCTCAGGTGGTCAAATTGACCACTTGGGACATCTTGATTTCTACCTTCCCATTTCCCTTGAAAATAAAGAAAGATGGAGGTAGGAAGCAGTATTTCAGGCAGATCAGGCAGTATGGAGTGGGAAACACAAGAAAGGATATTCCCATCAAGTCACGTTATATAGGGATCTTCTGAGAGAGCCTTCCCACCTTCTCCCTTACTTAGTAAGTTTCACACGATCCGAGGGGTAAATAAAGGGGAAATTTATCATAAAGGGGGACATATACCATAAACAAAAGTATCTACACTTGGCACTGGAACCCATTTTTAAAAAGTCAAACCATTGAGAACAGGGTAGTTTCCATGCACTTCTATTGTCTAAGGAGGGACAGGAACAATTTAAAAAGATACTCCATAGAGAATTCTATTGCATTCCTGAAAATCCCAGGTTTTTTTCTCCCCAGATCATTTTCTCCCCATCTGAAAAATCTGACTTCATGTGAAACCTTTGGAACATACCAAGCCCAGCTTAGCTGCTTCTTCCAGCATGAAATGTGACAACATAAACTATTTCACAGAAGCAGAATTCATTAATTATATCTCAGAATCAAAATACCTTTATAGCCATAATAACCGACTCTTGTGCACTCTATCGCCTTTTCTTTTATAATACATACCTTCTCAGAAATCTGGATATATATTTTACTTTATGGCACCAAATTACTCTAGATGGTCATAATTTCCCTGAAGTTAAAAGTTTATTTAGAACACATAATATTTTCAACCAAGCAGTACATTAAATTTATTCCCAAATAAATATACTGCATGAGTAACCTGGATAAAGGTGAATGTTTTACATATATTTCTATTTCACAATGAAAATATGAATCCTCATACTTTAAGAACCATTGCATTTGAAGGACTTTCTCTATCAATTATCACCTGCCTTCGCATTCTAAAGGGACATACACTGATGGACTACAGCCAAGTACAGGACTGACGCCATGGCGCCACTTCTATCCTTACAATATTTTCATCATTTAAACACCCTTAAACTCTCCACCTGCTCATATAGTAAATATTTATATCCACGTATCGGTTTGTTGTGTTGGCTGTTCTTTGGTAGTCTGTGGTAGATGTGAAATGACTGCTAATGCTTTACACATCTCTAATGGGCACGAGGAGCTGATTTTCCTTTTTGTATATGGGTTGACCCTGTGTCTTGCTTTCACCAATAAAATAAAATGTGGCAGAAGAGAAGGTCTGTAACGTCTCCAGTTAATCCTTAAGAGATCTGCGATCTCTCCTTTCACTGCTTGGAGTGTTCCCTTTTGAAAGACAACTACCTGGTAAGAAGTCTTAAGACTCAAGCTGTGAAGAAATCCAAATTATCTGTGTGGAGGGAGCGAAAGGCTATGGTAAGCAGCACCAAAGTACCAGACATGAATGGAGCCTTCGCTGCCTTTCAGCTTACCTTAGCTACTAGCTGAATTCAGCTGAGTTAATGGAACAGGGGAGCTGCCGCCACACCCTGCCTGAATTTCTGACCCACATAATCGTGAAAAAGTGAAACAGTCGTTGTTTTAAGCCTTCAAGTGATGGAATAATGGGTTAGGAGGCAAAAGATAATCAAAATAGAATTATGCCTGAGATCCTCTCTGAACACTGTCAGGTTAGCACAACAATTCACCAGACTTTTCTCTGCAACTTCTTAAAGACAATGAAAGCTGCTCATTTGAAGAATTTTTGCAGCAAAACTGTTTGTCTGAAAGTTGTTTTTCAAGGTCTAGGATAAAAGAAACAGATGTGCCTCGTGAGGTCTTAGCATAAAGCAGTTTCACGTTAGAAAGTGGCTTCAAATTTTCTGTGTTCACAAATCAAAATAAAGGTGAGGTGTTTTTGTTAAATGATACACATTTTCAGGAGGAAGAAAGTGATTTTTTTCACTCATTTCCTCTTGTCTCTTTACGGAAAGAAGGAAAGAAAGAAGGAAACAAGGAAGGAAGGCTGGTTGTTTACTATAACCAGGAGTGCCTCAGGTTACCCTCAGACCTTCCAATATAAACACTAAACTTCAAAGATATCGAGGTGAATAGGCAAAACATTCCCTCCATACTAATTTAGAAGAGCATAATCCTGAGTGTCTATATACATGCACATATTTCTATTCACAGAATTATAAAGTTAAATTTTCCCAGGGGCAAAATTTATAATTTATCCATTGGTAGGTCATGAGACTCTGACAGTCTAGTCTGGGGAAAACAGAGGGTTTGCTGTGCGCCACTGAACACGCTAACATCCCGGGGCCCAAGGAACCCTGACTTCCTGACAAACGGCCCTGTTCCACCATACTTACATTATCTAACCTAAGGTTTCAGGTTAATTTGGAAAAGTGATAAGTCCACACTAAGAGACGCTGGATTAAAATGCACAGGAGGGCTGATTCCTCAAGATAAAATCAAATGGTACCACCACCCGGACTGTATGCATGAATATGTGATTAGTAACATATTAAGGTTTATTGTAAGTCATATTCGTTCAGACTTTAAAACATGAAATCAAGAATCTTTCTGGCATTGTTTCATACACCACTTTTTGTCTGGGTCATTTAAAGAGATAAAAAAAATATATAAAAGCCTTCTTGGTTTCTATCAAGGTACCCCCCTTCTAATATCTCGGTTGGGACACCAAGGATTAATGCCTTATTGGAACCCTAAGAACCACCTCTCATTCAATAGTTTGACTTTTCAGAGCCATTAGAAACTAAATGCTTTTTCTTAGTGTTCAAAGATGTATGTCCAAGTATGTCCTACCATAATGCAGCAGGTGTATTGTAAAAAATTGATTTTTCTTTAAAAATTTTCAGAGAAAAGAAGTTATTTGATTTTAAATAGCTCTGTAATCTTTACAGAATCTTAAAAGAAATAAGGAAAATAAACCTTGTTTTTCCTTTTGTTAAGAATAGTCTAACTAAAAATTCTTCCTTTTAAAGTACTGAAGTCGTAGAAGGCTTGGTCATCCTTAAAGGACTAATAAAACATTTCATTACTACCATTTTTCTTCCTGGTGTGTTAATAATTTTCAGTTCTACTTGGTGGAAACGACAGGAATATTTTGACCAAATCAATTTTCTGAGTTTGAAATGGTTCTCAGCTTCCTCATTACATGAGGTGGTAAGGACATAAAAATTAATAAATTTCTAATTTATTAAAGTAATTTTTCTTTGAAAATTAAAAAAAAAAGGATTCTGCAAAGGCCAAAGCCTTTCATCTCTTCCTCAACTATTGTTATTTTCCTTCCTCTTCACTAGGAGAATAAATAATTGTGACTGAAAGCAACATACAGCCTTTCCAGGCCAAATAAGAGATGTAAATGAAGTGTAGTATGCTCCTTCAAGCGGTGCCTCCCATTTCCCAAATTAGGTTAATCCCAAAGGATAAAAGAAAATGCAATCACAACATGTACTCGACATCGCTTATTAAGTCTCTAGATCCCTTGATAAAATTACAAGAAACTGTATTTCACAATGCTGGTCCTGTCCCTTGGCAGACACTTGGCTTCATGATACCATTCATTCTTCTACTAACACAAAATCTTATTTTTACAGAAAACACAGGGCATGTTTAAAATTCTATATTGAAATTTCTAAATATTGTCCCATTTCCCTAACGTGAATAAAGCATAGAGTATAGATCTGTCTTTAGAAGTCTAGGAAATGCAAAAAATGGGCAGAAGACATGAACAGACACTTCTTCAAAGAAGACATGCAAATGCCTAACAGACACGTGAAAAAATGTTCAACATCATTAGCCATCAGGGAAATTCAAAACAAAACCACACTGAGATACCACCTTACACCAGTTAGAACGGCAAAAATTGACAAGGCAAGAAACAACCAAAGTTGGAGAGGATGTGCAACAAGGGAAACCCTCTTATACTGTTGGTGGGGATGCACTTTGGAAAACAGTGTGGAGATTCCTCAAAAAGTTAAAAATTGAGCTACCCTATGACCTGCCAATTGCACTACTGGGTATTTACCCCAAAGATACAGATGTAGTGAAAAGAAGGGCCACATGCACCTCAATATTCATAGCAGCATTGTCCACAATAGCCAAACTGTGTGGAAGGAGCCGAGATGCCCTTCAACAGATGAATGGATAAAGATGTAGTTCATATATACGATGGAATATTACTCAGCCATCAGAAAGGATGAATAACCACCATTTGCATCAGCATGGATGGGATTGAAGGGGATTAAGCTAAGTGAAATAAGTCAAGCAGAGAAAGACAATTATCATATGGTTTCACTTATCTGTTGGAATATAAGAAATAGCACAGAGGATCATAGGGGAAGGAAGGGAAAACTGAAGGGGGGGAAATCAGAGGGGGAGATGAACCATGAAAGACTATGGACTCTGGGAAACAAACTGAGGGTTTCGGAGGGGAGAGGGCTGGGGGATGGGTTAGCCTGGTGACGGGTATTAAGGAGGGCACATACTGCAATGAGCACTGGGTGTTAAACGCAAACAATGAATCATGAGCACTACATCAAAAACTAAGTACTGTATGGTGACTTACAACATAATTAAAAAAAAAAGAAGTGGAAAAGGCAAAGAAAAAAAGAGAAGTAGTCAGGGAAATGCTCAAAAATTATCTCCAAATTTTTAGACTGCAAAGGCTGGCACTTATTCCTGAGTCTAATGCTTGGAATAGGAAGGAAGATAACCTCTTTTTAAGATGTTAAAAGAATCTCGTATAGAGACCAATGTTATATAAAAGTATACACACACACACACACACACACACACATACACATACACGTACAGCAGTGAAGTGAATGCTAACAAACTGAATTTTTTTTTTTTCTTTTCAAATTAAATACTTTTACTCCGAGGAGTAAAGTACAAATGAGGAGCTCACACCGTAGAACAGCTAATAAATGGAAAAAATATCTTTTTGGTCACAAACATACATACCATAATAACCACCAATCACTTTCCTTTAATAAAGTTACATGATTAGATATTTACATGATACTTAATGATTTAAATTATGTTAAATAATTTGTTGGGTGTGGTTGATCAATAAATCATAATGTGATTCCCTTCCATAGATAATAGTAATACTCAGATTGATAATTAATGTAATAATAGTCCTCAACAGAACTCTGTGCTAGTACTGTTTTCTTATTTTAAAGATGAGGAAACTGAGAGATAAAGAGATAACTGACTATGCAAATACATGCACCAAGACTAATTATCAATTATGAGACACAGATCTAATTCACCATGAATAAAGGAGGAAAATTCATTAGTGAAGCAAACAGAGGATCATTTTGATATTGTTCAGGTTTTTATAAAAAAATAAAAAACGTAAAAATGTTATACACTTGGGGCGCCTGGGTGGCTCAGTCGTTAAGCATCTGCCTTCGGCTCAGGGCATGATCCCAGCGTTATGGGATCGAGCCCCACATCGGGCTTCTCCGCTGGGAGCCTGCTTCTTCCTCTCCCACTCCCCCTGCTTGGGTTCCCTCTCTCGCTGGCTGTGTCTCTCTGTCAAATAAATAAATAAAATTAAAAAAAAAACCTTATACACTTTAAAGTAAATGTCTATGCTAGCCTTTATATAAAAAGGGAGATGGAGAAAAAGTTGGATTAGCTTGTATGTATGAAAATTTCTCTTGAACAAAGGAAAAACTGAAAATAATAGTAGTAGTGAACTACTAAGAGAATGAGCGTATGAGAAATTGAGTTGCTGGGGAACAACTCTAGGAGGGAAACATTCCATTGCATTTATTTGTATGATATTTGATATTTGAATCATGTGAATATGTTACTTAGAAATTAATGAAGAAGGCTGTGTGCTTTATTTAAAATCAGGAAATACAGGGGCGCCTGGGTGGCACAGCGGTTGAGCGTCTGCCTTCGGCTCAGGGCGTGATCCCAGCGATCTGGGATCGAGCCCCACATCAGGCTCTTCTGCTATGAGCCTGCTTCTTCCTCTCCCACTCCCCCTGCTTGTGTTCACTCTCTCGCTGGCTGTCTCTATCTCTGTCGAATAAATAAATAAAATCTTTAAAAATAAATAAATAAATAAATAAAATCAGGAAATACAGAAATAGACTTGGTTAACATTTGTCACTGAACTAAACAAAATGACAGACAACGTTGTTCTGAAAAATAAGGCTTAGATATTACACTTAGGCTACTGAATAACCAAGGCCAAAGCAGTCACCTTTTCACTCATTAAAATGATGAAGCCAATTTGTTGCCCAAGGTTATTGTGAAGTAACAAGGAAGACGATTTCAAGCTTCTCTAAATTGTGAAGTTTATACACATGTGCACACATGTGCACACATATTTTTCTTTCTGTTTTAAAATACTGTGCATAAACATGAAATTATGCATAGTTAAATTTTTCAAAGTAAGCTCCATTTGTCATTGAACATACAGAAGACAGGGACCATGCTCTTAACACATTGCCTGACACACAAAAGATACTCACTAGACACCCTACAAATTGTCTAGAGGAACACATGAGAGTGTGGACCCTAAAGGCAAACAGCCAGGGTTGAAAACCTTGTTCTGCCACTTAGACATCATGCAAACCTAGTCTAATTACTTTATCTCTCTATCCCTCAGTTTCCTCATCTTTAAAGTAAGGAAACAATAATAAATTGCACAGGGTTCTGATGAGAATTATTAATTACTAGTCTATTATTACTATTATCTATGGAAGAGAATCAAATTATGATTTACTGATCAGCTGCACCCAGATTATTTACTATAATTTCAATCATTTAGTATCACATAAATATCAAATAAATCTTTTAACTTCAATTCAATAAAGGAAAGCAATTGATAATTAATATAATATTCCCAGCTTCTTATTTCCAAAACTGGAGTAGAAGTTGTATCTATTACATAGAGTTTATGGTGAGATTTAGAGGAGACAGAGGCACCTAACCTTTGCATAGTATATAGGAATACTACGTGCCCAAAATTTTAGCTTTCAATTACAGTAAAAATGCCAATGATTTCATCACTAAAACTATTTTCCTTTTATATTTCTAAAGCTATACTTTGTAATTTTGCTATAGGCTTCCAGACTTATCTTCTATGACAGGTGCCAGCTTAGGTAAAGTCATAAATTAAAATTCAAGCAAGAATCTTTGCTGTTGAGAAATAAAGCCTTACTTAGAGTATGGTCCACAGAGAAAGCCTCATGTTGTAAATGCAGAATCCTGGAACTCGTTCCAGATTCCCTGGGTTAGAATCTGCTACATTATATCATCTCCAAGGTACTTCTATGCATGCTAAAGTTTGAAAAACAAAGGTCTAGAAATAATACAGTAGCTACCAGTCACATATGGCTATTTAAATTTAAATTAATTAAAACTAAATGAAATTGGAAATGAGTTGCTTAGTGACACTAGCCATAATTCAAGTGTTCAATAACCACATGTGGCTGATGAGTGCCACACTGGAAAGCACATATATGGAACATTTTTATTATTCCAGAATGTACTATTGGACAATGCTGATCTAGAAGCTTTCCACAGGTAGTAAAAGATATTTCAGGAAAACAAGTTTTAATAATTCAATAAGATGGTTTCAACCCCACATTCACAAACCCCTTTGCACGCAGTACACAAATATTCATCAAACACTTTTTTTCTTTTTTTTTTAAACCCAGACTAGAAAACAGAGGGCTAATTACGGAAGTAGCTTGCTTCATGTGCAAGTCGTGATTCTCTCTTGAGATTTCCAGACCCATTTCTATGTTTCTTTCTTCCTGCCCCTCCCCCTTCATATTCATAAGGCCTGCATTTTCTATGGCCCCTAAATGTCAATTCTCAAGACAGACCATACAAAACAATCACACAGAGACAAGTACATTCAAGTCATATGTAAGTTGTTACCACCCCTTGGTTGCCATCAAAGGAACAAAGAAAGACATGGTAGAATTCCAAATATATGCAGATGGATGAGAAGAAGCTATTTCTTGACTGGCAATAAAGAAAGTGAGTGTCAAGGGAAGGAAAACGCATGCGTGTCTTAAGTCAGACTGTGTGGATAGGTACAGTATCTCCTCCTAAGAGCAGCTCTGAAGGCAGCCATCTTCTAGGGACAATCATCACCACACAACTTGATCGAAACCTTATTTTGCTGGATCTTCAAGAACGGCTTTTCACCGCCTTGTGTGCAATTATTCTACTTCATCGTTTCCTCAAACAGCTATTTGAAATTATCAAGTTGTTCTCTTCCACCCCTCAAAAACACCTGGACCAATTTGTTGGGATGAACCCGGCAGACCGTGCTGGCTGCCTGGCTGCATTCCAGGACCTCACTGCAGGTGAATCAGATCTGACACCTGAAGCTCCACGGGGCTCGTAGAAAGCTTTGATAAAATTGCCTAAGAAGTTGGCTGTGACATCAAGTGTAGACCCAGATGGCACCATTTTTGTGAGTTAGGGGATGTTAAGAAAATTTTTTGAAAACTTGGAAATAAAATTGAAGTACAACTGCCTGTCCATATTTTCAATATCAGGCTGAGTCATTGTCTAATCAGCTCACACAAACATTATACAATTTTAGGAAAAGACACCTTTCTTACACTTACCATTTGCTTTTGCCATAAATCTACAATCTAAACTTAAACATTAATTGTAGAAGATAGAGAAGTTGCAAAACACTTCTGGTCTGCTATACATAACCACAAAAGTTATGATTTAAATTCTCCGTCGGATATTAACCAGTTGTGTATCTAATTTTGCAAACATTGTACGGCATTCCTTTCCTGAGTGACTATACAAATCTCTCTCCTCGAAACACTCTTTGAACCAGCTTTACCATCTTCATGGTTCCTTTATTAATAAGTTAAGTTTTCACTCCACATTTTCACCGTAAGTTCACTATATATTTAAATGAGAGCCAGGATTTTTTACTTGTGAACATATACTTTGAGAGGGATCAGTGCTGTATTCTACAGACCTTCACATATGATCTGCAGTAGGCCTTCCTATTCTCTGCCACTTCTTCTGAGAATGAGAAATGGCAGAAAATTTAGGCTTCATCCAACCATCCAACCACATGTGACCACCCGCTCCTTGATCCTTCCAGATACAATCCATATAACAGATCTAATTTTATTATACCTGCCTGGAAAAAAAAATCAATTAAAAAAAGAAAAACTTTAAGACCAACTGGAAACGTTCTATTTTAATTCTCATTCACTTTTTCTTCATCTGATATCAATACATCCAATCAAAAATGATTTCTATGATCCTAATGATTGAATGAGTCTCCTACCAACTCCCAACCTAGGAGGGAAAAGCTTGGGTTTCTGATCTACCAAATTCATCACTGGTATGACCTTGAACAAGTCTTCAAGAATGGCTTTATCATTCCCCATCGTCTTATCAGTAAATGAGGTGACTTAATCATCATACTTGGTTCTCAGATCTTTTAATAAGAACTTTATCTCTTAAAAGGGCAAAACTGAAGGAAAATTAGATTGCATTATTTCAAACTGTCGGTCAGAAGTAGGGATACACAGCACATATAACCAATAAGCACCATCCATGCATTTGATGCTGGCAATTTGACTATTAGTTCTCACGCTCAGGTCATTTAATATATGCCTACCTACAGCATACCCATAAGAATGGATATTTTCTCTTTAAAAATTGGCTTTAAATGGAAGTCAGCAGATGGTACTATCCAGCAGTTCCATGTTATGTTATCTGCTTAATTTTTTATCCCCTGTATAACCTCTTGGTACTTGGTGACCTCTCCAAAACACCTTTCCTTGTTAGAGTGACTCATTTTAGAGTTTATATAACAATTATGGGCTTGTTATGTTGCACAGCTCTAGACCAGCAATTTTATATCACGATGCTTTTGTCCTGGGTTTTCCCTTAACTAAAACTGCCTTATGTGACCAATAAGCAATATCAAGCTGACATTTCTCAGCCCAAGCAGCTAATCCTAGATTGTATTTACCTATTTTCAAATATTTGCACCATCTGTGATTCTGTATTAGTTTTTTTGGATTCGCTGTTACAGCCCAAGGACTACAGCTCTGAGTAGGAATAAAGCAGCACTCCAAATGTAGAATGCATTATAAGCATGAGAAGAGAATTTAGCTATGGGATGGGAAAAGAAAAAAAAAATTCAGGAAAACCAAATGCATATTCAGTTGTCCACCTTCAAAATGCAAACCCTGTTGGTTGTGCTGTACTTAATAAGTAATATAAAAGTGGATGCCATATATTTTCTTAATTAACCCCTAATCCATGTTTGCTTTGGAGCCAGGATGCTTCCATATAATCTCCATATCAACAAAATTAGGAGTTTAATATTAAAGGTGCTCTGAATTTTGGTCAAATCAATGGAGAAATAAGGTTTAAAGCTGGTATTTCCAACATTTGGGAACCTCAACATCCAGTGTAGCTTGATTTCCCATCACATTGCCTCTGTCTGGGATAGTAGTCCAATACATATAAAAAACAAAAAAGTAAATAAATACACACTGCCATTTTTTCAGTGCCTCCTGGATAATAAACCTATCTCACGGCTAATCATCAGAACAATTCTGCAATGTAGGCATCATTCCATTTCCAGGTGAAATATTAAATTCAGAGAGAGATCGGGTAACTTGCTCAACATGGTAAATAGAATTTAATCTGAGGTTAAATGAAGAGAAAGCCCTAGTTCTTCCCACTATAAAGAATTCTGTGTCCCTCAAAAATTCTTATTTGTTTTGCATATAAAAGTTTCTCAGGACTTATATTGGAACTTGGTTCATGGGCAAAATTATCACAGCCTCTAGAAATAGCCTTACCTTCCAAGAAATGCAGTGACTCAGAAGCCTGTTGTTTCTACTAACTTCTCAAGGAAGCTCCCTAATTCACTCACATGCTTTCCAGAGTTCCTAAGTAAACCCCTCCTTTCTGAAGGAGAGAGTCATCCAGTCACTAGTCTATTCACTACTGAAGTGGAATTTCAAATGCTGAGGGTACAGATCAACGAGAAGTTATTCATGCTGAGGGGAAGAGTTTAAGAATGCCAGTGTCTGCATGTGTGATGGAAGCTGCTGGCATGTCCTTAGAACAGTGGATTTCAGTTTACTTCCAAAATGGCTTTATGGCACTGAGGTGACTTCTTGTCATGGGAAGTTGGAGAAGATGCATATATGGTTCTCTGAAGTTTTGTGGCCAAGTACTAAAAGTCTAAGGACCACTAGCCTAGAACCAAGGAGAAACCAAGGAATGTCAAGTGAGTTTTGCCTACAGATTCAAGAATTTTAAGGACATTTTTTTTTGTGACAGTTACTCTGCTGTCAAGTGCTAACAAGGCAGATGTGTCACCAACACACCAACAAAGGTGCTATATCAACAGCTGACTCTGGCAGCAGGATACACACTGGCCGTAAGAGAAGAGGCCCAGAATCAAGTACTGCCTCTTGATTCTAGCCAACTGTGTGACCTGGGACAAGACACTTCATCGCTCCATTGGATATCTCCTGTTCTGAAAACAAAGACATTAGATTCAGCAATCAGAATACTTTCTCAAAATGCTATCATCATTTATGACCTGATGGCTATGTCAAGGAAGAATGTGGAAAGGCAAAACCCCTGTGGACATCACAGTAGTTTAGACATCAGGGAATCAATCCTGGCCAGAGACCAATCTCAGAAATGTAGAGAAGTGGGAGGAAATGGATTTGGATTTGGACATGACACAGGCGCAACTGGAGACAAAGGTATCAAGATTACCATCCCGTAACATAAGAGGCACTGACCCTGTAAGCAAACAGACATTCGGAAGGGATGGCAGATGCAGAAGAAACTGCTTACAATGCCACTGTGGCACTAATGTTGGGTAAATCTCCTCTCAGGACACTAATAAGCAACCTCCATAAAGGTAAACAAGGGGGGGTCTCTTCCATATCAACTCCAGGTTCAGTTCACACCCACCGGTCACTGCCAATATGACTGTCAAAAAGTGAAACACATAACTCCTAGGATCGGAGGAAAGGAATAATTCTCTTATAATCCCTTCACGGTACTCTAGAATAAAGAAACAAACAAATAAAATGTACAGTCTTTCCCCTTAAAAATCCATAGAAGGTAGTGGAGTAGACAATCTATTCATAAACTCAGACACTAAGAAAGGTAAACTATATACTAATCTATCTAACAAACTACCTGTTTCTACATTTTGTGATTTTTGTATCTTTCTTCTTGAAAAGATACATTTCTGACCTCTATTCAGAAGGTGTCTTGACTCTTGATCTTTGATCTGGTGTGAAGAAGAATCAGGGGGCAAGTTGGTGAGACACTGATTTAAAAGGTCGCTTTGAAAAAAAAGAAAAAGAAAAAATAAGACTTTCTGGCACTTGTTTCAAAACATGTGAAGTGGAAAAAAAAAATAGCCATTGCTTGCATTCATTAGCTCATATTAAAACCCTTCCTGGAAGTGAGATGTGATTAACAGAAGTGAGAATATCAAGAGTTTTCACTTACTTGATTCCTCCTGCCAAAAGTAAACCCAAGTATCAATAACAGGAAAGGCCTACAGCTAACCCTGTGCAAGCATTATTAATGCAACTTCAAGTGGTCTCTCTGGGCCATTATTTGAAAATAAATCACAGGAGAGCCTGCCATTCAAGTTCTCAATTATAAAATTCAGGTTTGTCATATTGTTTTCAGAGCAGAGGCTTTCAGATGGTGTAAGAAATTGAATCTTCATTTAGATCTCAAAAAGGGGGTGAGAATAAAGATAATAAAAATGCCTTTTTCCCTCACTTTTCCTCATTTTCTACCTTGTAACCTGATGCACAAGTTTTTGTACTGACCTCAGAAAAGCAGGAAGAATGATAAATTGTGATAATATGAAAGTCAGATAATATTCAACTTGGCTGGAGAATACACAGTTTGGCTTGGCTCTCTCAGACGTAGAGTCAGTTTTGATTATGCACTCAACTAACTTTTCTTAAATTTCAACTCAACATATCATCAGCTCCTATATGCAAAGAATTTCTAAGTCAGTCATTTCTCGAAACCAAACTTCCGGAAAGAGAATATTAAACCATGAACACTTCAAAGAAGATCCTAAGTCTTTCGGGAAAACAGGTTATCATCTAAAATAGCAAAAATCAGTCAGGTTGTTATCAAATGATTTCCTCCTAATGCTCTGTAATAATCTAACTCTAAAATACCCCAGACATTTAGATCATAAGTGTGTATATGTATATGTGTGTGGTGTATGCTTGTTTTGTGTCCACACCCATACATACATATATTCAGCATTTTCATTAAGGTAAGTGGAAAATTGCCTTTTTAAAACATGAAATAGGGGCGCCTGGGTGGCGCAGTCGTTAAGCGTCTGCCTCCGGCTCAGGGCGTGATCCCAGAGTTCTGGGATCGAGCCCCATATCAGGCTTCTCTGCTAGGAGCCTGCTTCTTCCTCTCCCACTCCCCCTGCTTGTGTTCCCTCTCTCGCTGGCTGTCTCTCTCTCTGTCAAATAAATAAATAAAATCTTAAAAAAAAAAAAACATGAAATAATCTCTGATAATCTAGAAACATAGTAGTACAAGAATAAAAATACTAAACTCTTATCTTTGACAGGATGTTATGCAAGTCCATCATACAGACTGTCTCTAATTCTTGCAACATTCTCACCACCTTCTTCCTTTAAAGATGAAGAAATGGTTTTAGAGGGATTAGTCTGCCCTAGATTGCATAGTGAATGGTAGAAGAAAGATTCAATATGAAATCTGTTCTGACAGACTGACATCATGTTGCCTCTCCCCAAAATATAATTAAATCTGAATATCATTTGGCAATTCCAAAAACACTGTAGAATATACTATTCTGGTTAATGGAATTAGCATATTATCTCAAAGTGGATTTTAAAAATTATTAATGTTTCAGCCACTTTCAAACAAACTGGCATGCCAACCTTGAAAAGAAAATGAAAATCATTTTTTTTATTATATGGAAGATATTATAAGGGGGACTGTTAACATCAATTACTGAACAGGACAGTTGGAAGTAAAATGTTTTATCAGTTTCGGATAAAAGCAAATTTTCTGAATTTTGCCCAGCAGTGAGTGTTACATTTACCATTACATAAAGTATGTCTGAAACCCTGAGGATTCAGGACAGCTCCACAAAAATGAATCCACAAGAGCTCTCTCTTGAGCACCCCATCCTCCCCACTAAATCTATTTCTCGCTTTTCCTTATACTGGAAGTAGCAGGCATTCCTTTTAGTTAATAAATAATAAGTGAGAAGAATTCCTAGCAGGTGGGGGGTGGAGGCTGTACAGTTTAAAAGCCTTGGAGAACAGGGGCTGTCTAGTTAGGAAAATGCAAACAAAGATTGCCTATTGCCAACAAGCTTGTGGATTAAGCCAGTACAAACTTTAAAACATACACTAGGGCACTGGAGGAGATAATGCTAAGTGAAATAAATCAAGCAGAGAAAGACAATTATCATATGGTTTCTCTCATCTATGGAACATAAGAACTAGGAAGATCAGTAGGAGAAGAAAGGGATAAAGAAAGGGGGGTAATCAGAAGGGGGAATGAAGCATGAGAGACTATGGACTCTGAGAAACAAACTGAGGGCTTCAGAAGGGAGGGGATGGGGGAATGGGATAGGCTGGTGATGGGTGGTGGGGAGGGCATGTATTGCATGGTGCAATGGGTATTATACACAACTAATGAATCATCGAACTTTACATCAAAAACCAGGGATGTACTGTATGGTGACTAACATAATAAAAAAATATTTAAAAAAACAAAACAAAACAAAACATACACTAGGGCATACGCCAGAGTAGAAACACTTCTAAATTTATAGGAGGACATGTGTTTATAAAGATCTTTACAGTCCATTATTTATTTGCCCATTTGGGGGACCTTTTACAGGTCTTCGGATGAGATAAGCTTCCAACTTTCCTAGTTGATGCATGTCTTAGGTTATGCCCTCCTTAGTCATCCCTCCTCACCCACGAGGGATATATCCCAAGACCCCCAGTGGATGCCTGAAACCTCCGATACTCTTGAATCCTTTATATACCATGTTTTTTCCTATATATACATAACTATGATAAAGTTCAATTTATAAACTAGGCACAGTCTGAGATTAAGAGCTAACAAAATAGAACTATTATAATATACTGTAATGAAAGTTATGTGAATGTGAGCTCTCATTTTATTATACTGTACTCGCCCTGATGATGATGATGATGACAATGTGAGAAGATAAAATGCCTACGTGAGGAAATGAAGTGAGGTGAGTGATGGACTGAGTGTGAGACTAGATCCTGACCTCCTGACACTACCTCCAACAGAGGATCATCTGTTTCTGGGATCTCAGCTGACAGCAGGAACCTGAAATCGGGGAAAGTGAATAACGAATGGGGGTGGGGGTGGGGCTATTGTATAATGTTGCAGTAAAACATGAACTTGACTGGAACACATGCAAAGACACTCAGCAAGTATGAAAATATATGGAGTCCGCTTTATACTTGGAATGCCAAATGTGAAGTATTAACTTAAATATTAAAGAGGACTTCAAACAGCCCCTTTCTCCATGCTCATTACCTTAGGAGGTGTCTTACACTGAAAACAGAATGCAACCTATTCTGCAGCTAATTCACCTGCTCGTGAGAATCACCCAATGTTTACTTCCAGTTTGGCCCCTTACAGAGTAGGATGGTAAAGGAGTGAGCTTTGACGGAACGGAAGTAGAGATGTAATAGAGTATCTTGAAGTCTGTGTGTTTGCCAAATCAGCCCTGACGTCCAAACCAAACAATATATATTAATATAATATGCATGTGTATGTGCAACCTCATATGTAATCATACAAATGTGTACTGAGCAATGCAATGTTTTGTAAAATGTTAAAATAACATACCCAGTTGTACGTGGCTCAATGATCCTTTAAGCCTTTCCCCCCCCCTTCTAGGTTCCTATTCGCAGACTAGGGAATGAGAGCACACTTTGTTCAAAAGCCTTCACACATTACTTCTTCACATATTAATTCTTACAACAAACATGTAAAGGATCTGTAGTCAACCTCCATTCACAAATGAAATATAGAAAATAAGTTACCCTGCCCAAGAAAGCAGTGATGCCTGGTGGAGCTGGGATACGAACTTGAATCTGTGGTTTCTAGTGCGTAAACCACAGATAATAGTAACATATGTAATCATAAATGATTCAATGAACCAAGATTTTTAAATAGCTTTCTTTTTTACTCGGGCTGGGAGAAATTTGGTTTCAGTGTTTTGTTTCTAACGTAATGCACTTCATAAGATAACACAGCATTAATATTTAATAATACAATTGTCTTTAACTTGTTTTTATATAGTTTAATTTTTCTTAAATGTGCAATTTGCTCAGTTCCTGAAATAAACAGAGAGATTAGAAGCTTACAAGCAAGGGATGTTTTGTAGTATGTTCTAAACTCGGTAGATAAAATGTCATATATACATGTTATAAGATACACATTATATGTGTAATAAGAAATTAAGGGATAGTAGAAAATGTATAATATCTCCTAAGTCATAAGGACTTCTACGTCACACCTTTACCCAATCTAAATAATCTTTTGTAAACCAAATCACAAAGAACTCTCCCATCAATTAAATACTATATGTTATATTGAACAAAGAGTAATAAATGGTCTATTAATTTTTTTTCAACACGATTTCTAAAAGCTACTTTTGAGGTTCTGTGTTAGAAGCAAATAGTTTATAGACTAAATTATGACATCTTTTTATATTTGTCAGGGAAACATGGGAGAATAAACTTTTGGTAAGTTTTCATTAAGAATACACTTAAAAATTTTAATCAAGTTTGCCTCACCAAACTTGAAATAAAAAGTCTGAATCCTAATTTCTGTATGGTAACATTTTGGGATAATATTACCTAAAAGTTAAAAGTACAATAGATATTTTGCATAAGGCATTTTTGCATATTACATATTTAACTGAAGTCTTGTCCATAAATTATTTCATCAAGAAACTGCTGCATACTGAACCGGAAGAGATTGGTTTTCCACCAGAATGTGTTTTTTAGAGAGAAATGCATAACTAATGATGTCTTTGCTGCCAAATTGTTGCTTATAAAAATATACTTTTTAATCATACTTCAAAAAGTAGGGTTGTGGTTTTTATTTTGTCTGCTTAGTTTTTTGTTTTGTTTTGTTTGGGTTTTTTTTCTTGTTGTTGTTGTTTTGTTGTTGTTTGTTTTAGTTTGTTTTGGTTTGGTTTTTTGGAGCTGAGAGGACCACCAAACATTTTAGGAAATATTTTTACCCATTGGATTCAGCAGAAGGGTGCCACCTGGTGGCAATGTGGGCAAATTCTAAACCAGGTCTAACTATAAAAAGGTACTCACTTAAGAAACACTGAAAGTCCCATTATTACCAAGATTTTTTTTTTTTAAGTTCCTGTACTTATCAGGACCTACCTGGTTCTTCTTATATTATTTCCACCAATGGAAGAGATATTAAGTTAACTTTAAACATTTCAAGAGCTATCATTTACATTTATAATCGAAGCTTTAAGCAAATTCTTCGTTCATTTTATATTCAAAGTAAATCTGTACACACAAAATATTTGCAATTATTTTGTATTAGGTTAATGACAATGCATTGAACTGTAATTGGGTAGAAGTTAGAAGGTGGGGCTTTAGAATTCAATGACCATATCTTATCTTAGGTATCACAGACTGGGGTTAAGTGCCACCTTCACCACTTATGAAGACAAGTTTGATTAGTTTCTTTAATCCTCTGTATTCTCATCTCTAAAATGGGAATAAGCACAGGACCTAATTCAAAAAGTTTCTTTGAGGATCAAGTAGAAAAATGTATTTAATAAACGTTACCAGTCCAGAGGACAGTACTCTGCACATGGCAAGCATTCAGGAAGTGATTTTTTAAAAACAGTAAGTTACAACTTGTCACTTAAGATTTTAGATCCCTCAATGTAAAGTGGGATATTGATCATATACAGAATGACTGTATCTACCCATAATAAATCATCTATCTAGATATTTCATAAATGTGGAGTGTTATGAAACCAACAAAAATAACTTTCATAAACATTTAATCAATGAAGCTTTAAAGGGAAGACTACTAAAATGATAAAAAAAATATTTCCAATGATTCAGAATGTTAATAAAAGCACATAGTCCCTGCTATTCTTATTGCTGCTTCTCCCTGGAGAAGAAGTGACTCTTGTCTTGGCACCATGTCCCAGAGGAGAGTCACGGATGAGATGAAACAGGGGGGTCAAGCTCGCTAAAGGACCAAAACCACCACCAAATTATAGGATTCATAACAATTTCACCCAGAGGAAAGACCACAGTCTCCTACTGTTCCATACGTGGAAACAGGTGCTGATGGCCTCAGGACAAGGGTGTTTTTGAGATTTCATCAAAATCTCTACTATGAAAAGCCAAAGACCTTTCTGGCAACATTTGAAAGCTTAAATCACTTAAAATCAATACACAGTGAGTGATTACCTGGAATACACCCCCTATTTAACCATCAGGTAGGACTTCATAAAGCTCTATTTTTACCTAAATTTGTGATTTTTTTTTTTTAAGAAAAACGGAAACCAGAACAATCACTCAGGTCTATTTGGGGGTATTATTGCTAGTACCACAGGAGAGTTGTCTGACAATTGCAGCATCAGACCACAATGACTAATCCTGTTAATAAAAACTTAGTACTCTTAGAGCAAGTAGTTTAAGCAATCATGACAATCATTCACATTATCTGGTCATCATTTCATAGGTCAAGCTTCAGACAAAGAATATGCTAGATAAAGATATTTTCTAGGAGTGTTTGGAAAACCTTCCATGGGATGCTGCCGTGGATATTTCACTCTGCTTTCCTTCCCCTGGCAAAATCTATCTCTTTCATTCTAACTCAAGCATAATATGCATACCATTGACATTTTAAAATCATGTAAATGTTCAGAAAGGCACTTAAAAAACTCAATTAAAACAAGAGTTCTGCAAATGGCCACTCCCTGAATATCTGAAGTGGCCATAAACCAAAATGCACGCTCACAAGAAAAACGGATTCAAGCTTGACTCTCTCTCTCTTCAGATGAATTTTAAGTACCCGATTAGTCCTGACAAAAGGCTTTACTGTGCATAGGCAGCTTGTCCAGTGTTTACATATCATTTTCAGAGACTGTGTGCTCTGCTCTGCTTCTCCCTCCCCACCTCCACAGGTACGGAGCAGTTTGCAGCACCTCAAGTAACCAGCTGGTGTCACAGGGTAGTGAGCAAAGATTTCATGTGGGGACTCTCACCTGACTAATCATTCTTATTGGAAGCATCATTCCAAGAGCAGTAGAGAGGCTCGGCGGCTTGTTAATGAAATTTAAGGGCTGTCAGCTTGAAAGAGGATGTTAAATCCATGCTCCTCTCCTAAAATTATTTTTATAATCTGCTAACCAGTTGCTACCTTGTGGTGTGTGTTGGAGGGAGCAGAGGACAAAGATGTAAGGGAAAGGGGCAGATAATACAATATAAATGTTTCAGTAGTTCATATTGATCTCAGGGTAGGGAGTAAAGCGACTAGTTTAAGAAAACAACTGCTTTGTAAAAACTGCAACCTTCACTCCAGTGAATAGAGGGGGAGCTTTAAGGCATTGAGCAATCCTCACCACCTGTGTGAAACATATGTGAGGGAAATGAGGAGGAAAGGGAAGAGAAGAGAGAGACCACAAGCCAGGAGAGGTGACCAAGACTAGAATATTAATAACAGCAGTCCTGGCATCTCCTCCTCCGTCTCACCGCCACTCCGGCGATTTGGACAGCTTCCCTTCACTTGCTCCTCAGTGCTTAGACTATGCGAAAAGCGGAGCCGCTACTGGAACCTCGCTGCTTGCACCTCCTTCACCCCACTTCTAGCGATGAGCTAGGAGTGTCTCTGGCAGAAACGCATCCGGCGGCCTTCAACAGTGCACTCGGGGCAAAGGGCCCCACAGCCGGTACCCAGGTGCCTCCGTAGTTACCCGCTGACCTAACTGTTGCCCTCTTGGCTTTGAGTCTCTGATTGATGTAAACGTGACAACACCTGGAGCCGGCTCCTCACAGCCTCCCTCCTCTTTGCCAGGGCACTTCAGCGCTCCCGACCCTACAACTTTGGGAAAAAGCGACACCGAACTCCCGAGTCACCCCAATCCAGGGACACAGACGAAACGAAGATTCGCCGTGCGGTTATGCTACAAATCTCGAAACACCAACACAAAAAAGGGGGTGGCCGGTGCGGAAAGACGGAAAAGGGACAGAAATAACCGTCATCCAGTACAGGGCACCCCATCTCTGCAGACACAACACATCTGGCCCCAACAAATCACTAAAGCCAGTACCTTGACAGCTTCCCATAATAATGCCTTTTACTCCCAAGCTCTGCTCCACTCAGCAGACATCCAGGTCTCCTCAAAAGAAAAAAAAAGAAAGGAAAAACTGCCGGCCTAAAGGTCATTTTCCTAGTGGGGTAGCTTTGGCCAGCGCTCGCTCCTTTCAGCTGCGTGTAGACCGGCTCTAACCCTGCAAGTGGACGCCTCCAGGAGCGCAGTAATTCCTCCAACGTGCGTTAATTTGAGCCAAGAGGCCCTCATTCCGTGGCCCCGGCCGCATCTCCCCTCCCTTGGTGGCCCGCCCGCCGGGGCTCCCGGGCCACCCCCAGCCTTTACCTCTCTCCCCCCTTCCCCGCGGCTCTCCACCTTGCGCATCCTCTCACCCGGCCCCAGAGCGCACTCGGATGCTCTAACTTCCTGCGGAGTCCATGGATGAGCGGAGGACAGCCTGGAACTGGGGCGGGGGGAGGGTGGGGAGAGGGAGGCGTGGGAAGCGCGGACTGGAGCCACCCTTCCCGGGAGGGCCCGGCCGCAGCTGCCAACTCTCACCTGGTCCGCCGGCTGCGCCTGGCTCGCCCTGGCCCCCGGGGTGGGCTGCTGCTCCTGCTTCATGGCTGTCATCGCCGGCGGCCCGCGTTGGCGCTCACTTCCTCGCGGGCACTTCAGACTCGGGGACCGTCACTTGGCAGCGATCGCATGTCACAGGAGCCCGACGCTCTCCGAATTGGCAGAAGGGAAAGCGGCAGCGATGGGGTGGGGGGAGGGGAGCGACAGGGAGGGGAAGAAGAGCGGCACCAGGCAGGCTTCCCCTTGCAAGATCCCTCCTTCAGCTACCGCAGACCCTCGAACTCCCCACTCCCCCCGCCCCCCACCACCCCAAAGCGTAGAGAGCCTCGGAGATCAAACACGACCAAGTGGCAAGTTAGTGGAGCAGCAAGAGGCACCTGACCGCGCTCGAGCGACGTCTCACAGCGCCGGAGGAGCCCGGCTAGCATTCTACCGCAGTCCGCGCCCCCCGTCCGCCCCCGGGGGCTCCCCGCGCCGCGCTCAGTGCGCCAAGTGGAGCAGCCGGGCGCCGCGCTCCAGCATCTCCCGAGCAACTGCAACGCGGGAGAGAGCCCTGCGCGCCGCGCGAGCTCCTCACACGCTCGGCCAAAGCTGCTGGGCTCCGCTGGCCCCCTCACCCCCTCCACCCCCGCCCCCCGCGGGCTCCTGCTAAAACCCGGAGAAGCGGAGCGCGCCCGCGCAAAGCCCTCGGTGGCTCTATCGCTGCCACTGGGCATGCTCCAGCGCTCGGAGAAGGCAGGCGGCAGCTGGGGACTAGGGGCCCAGAGCCCCACTGGGGCTGCCAACACCTGTCGGGACCCAAGTGGTGGTCCCAGGTTATGGCCCGAGGCTCTGCGTCTCTCGATATGTGGCAATGGACAGACAGCCTTATCCTTTAGCCTCCAGCCTGGATTCCCCTGCTAGCTGCCAGTGGAATTCCAAAAGGTGGCTTACAAACAAGAATAACTAATGATGATATTCTACTACTCACTTGGTTTTTTTTTCTTTTTTCCAGCACACGTAGAAAAATCCTCAAATTTTAAGTCCCTTCTCCAACCTTTCCTTGGCTTAATACAACCCTCTCCCCTTCAAAGTTAGTTTTCTGAGACCTATCATGTGTCAAACACACTGCATGGCTTGAAGGGATTGCAAAGAAAAGAGACTACCTAGACAAACTTACCAACTCCCTGCCTACAAGGAATGTACATGATTCTGTGGGTACTGGGCCTGGAGCAGAGATATGAATCAATGAGACAATTTAACTCTTTAGCAGTTGAATTCCTGTGGGTGGGTACAACACACGAAGTCCACCAGTTCCATCTAGATGCCTTACTACGTGGTTTTCCCTGTTGCTAGAATGGGTCTGCCCAAAGCAGATGGCCCACAAGCAGTCCCCAGTCTCAGGCACAGGTTTTTGGAGATTGGCCACCATGGAAAAGGCTGGAGGGAGTTAAATATCCAGATGTTACTGCACTCAGCACCAGGGTTGTGACAAGGTTCCAGTGGGAAGGCATTGAACATACGGATGGGGGAGGGTGTCCAGTACCCTTGAGTTCGTTTTTATTGGCTAAGTCCTGGCTCCCCCACCCTTGTTTGAGTTACTCAGTCCATGAACTAGGCACTTCCTAGGGAGGGGCTATCCTAGGATAATAGGAGCTATGCTCCTGCACGATAGTGAATTATCACACTTGTCCTAAATATTGTGGCAACAGTTCCTTTAAAACATGTTTTAAAAGGGGGCGCCTGGGTAGCGCAGTCTGCCTTCGGCTCAGGGTGTGATCCCGGCCTTCCGGGATGGAGTCCCACATCGGGCTCCTCCTCTGGGAGCCTGCTTCTTCCTCTCCCACTCCCCCTGCTTGTGTTCCCTCTCTCGCTGGCTATCTCTGTGAAGTAAATAAAGAAAAAAATCTTAAAAAAAAAAAAAAAGTTAAAAAAAAAAACCCAGTAATCTCCAGGTTTGATTAGATTAGAAAATAAAAATATGAATTTTTTTTTCTTCAGAAAGGTGGGATTTGGGTGATGAGAGCTTACTTTTCAAAAATAAGTAGCCCGGTGCATATTATGAGTGACTTCTAATAGTGTGCTGGTCCAACAGAAATGTTTTTGAGAGAAATAACTTTGTTATTTGTAAAAGTATAAAGCAAACTTTAAAAATGAAGGATGGGGGTGGGGGGAGTGCCTGGGTGGCTAAGTCATTAAGTGTGGGACTCTTGATTTCAGCTCAGGTCATGACCTCCAGGTCCTGAGATCAAGCCCTGGTCCCTCCAGGCTCAGTGGGGAGTCTGCTTAAGATTATCTTTCTCCCTCTGTCCCTCCTCCCCCCAATCCCCCTCACTGCTCTCTGGCCCACTGGGTGCCTGCACCCTGCCCCCTCTCAAATAAAATAAATCTTAAAAAAAATGAAACTTGGGTATAGTAGCTATTGAGTAGTTTATCTAATAAACATGGCAATCTCTAATTTCCCAGGTCCCCCCCCCCCCCAGGGAGAAAGGGATCTACAGTATTCCAAAAATGTTTCTGTCTTTGTATTTTGCTCTTCTGTTTATCATTTTAGTACACTCATCCTTTGAATGTGTTTCCATTTTGGACAATTGATTTGATTGGAAAGTTTTTGTGTAAAGATTTCTGTTGACATAGGCCAAGCATAGAGAAGAGGGAATTATTCTCATCTTATTTGATTATTTGATTGAAGTCAACTGTTCACCTTGCATTCTTTTTCAGTATTCATTATAAAATCCACTTTGTGGTTATAAACAAAGATGTAAGTTGTATATGCTTCATGTATAATGTGTATGTGTGTAAATGCATCATTTTTTAAAAGAAAGTTTCTTTGATTCGAGTCCATCTTTTTGCGTGGGTTATTTTGTCTACGCTGAAAGCATTATTTTGTATCTGTTGTGGTCTAAGTTAAGGACATTAATTAAAACTTAATCACATGCAACTTACAACTTAAACACTATTTTCTGAAATGTGATGCACTGGAATTACAATGTAGGATTTTCTACTTCATTTCTTATTGAAGAAAAAAATGCTAATATCCAAAAAGAAAAATGTAAAGGAATACCTTACATTCTAAGAGAGAATGTCCGCAGCTCAGTTGTATATGGCTTCTGATAACAGGTTGTCATTTAAAAAAAAAATTATAATCAAACATCTGCAAAATATAACTATTCAAGTAGATATAACCCTAGTACAGCGTGGACAAGAGGACCTGTGCCAGCCTACAGGTCGGCAGAATGCATTCCTGCCCTACTTCCATCAGGGCATGGAGGTATGGGCAAGAGTGAAGTCACTTAGCTCCTGCCTCTGCCACCTTATGTGATAAAATTAAACATTTAGACTAGATGACCAAAAAGATCCTTTCCTTCTCTAAAATTCTATGATTAGATCTTAATTTTATGAATCGAAAGACTATCATCTGAAATGATAAATTACTTACATATGTTTAAATTTTCATAGGAGTCAGTTAAGTGCTTAAAAAATACAAAAAATCCAATAGATAAGGATTCTTCATGAATTGACTTAATATCCATGGAACTTTCCCCCACACTCTCTAGCTATACATAAATGCATAGTTACAGTTCTTGCCTTGATAATACTTTAAAAATTCAGAAACTTAAATATGTCTCTACAGTTTATCACTTCTGAACATTAAAAATTTAAAGAGTTTTATAGAAGTTAACAATATTTTTGAGTACTTTTCCTCATATAATGTTTGATGAACTAACTCATGGATAACCATACAACTTAAAATATGGATACTATGGTAAAAGAGGTTTTCCTAGTTTTTATGAAATGGAATCAGCCTCTCATAACTGCAAAAGACCTGGAGAGATTGTCCATCAAAATTCCCTCTATTTGAGGTTATAGATTTCTAAACTTTGCAACATATTCAGGAAGATTTCTAGGATTTAGACTTCATCACTTCTTTCTGAATATTTTAATTGACTCAAATCCTGGTTTCAGGTTCCCAAGGAGATATAACCATGTTGCATCCTCAACATACCAACAGGAATTTCCAAAGTCCCTCAAAAATTTTCTTCCATAAAA
This sequence comes from Ursus maritimus, assembly GCF_017311325.1. Lineage (NCBI taxonomy): Eukaryota > Metazoa > Chordata > Mammalia > Carnivora > Ursidae > Ursus > Ursus maritimus. Next base: position 95,060,480 of record NW_024423343.1, on the reverse strand, counting down.
TATTATGAACATCTAAAATGTCTTTCACTGATATTTTATTCTTTTTAAGATTTTACTTATTAATTTGACAAAGACAGCCAGCGAGAGAGGGAACACAAGCAGGGGGAGTGGGAGAGGAAGAAGGAGGCTCCTAGAAGAGAAGCCTGATGTGGGGCTCGATCCCAGAACGCAGGGATCATGCCCTGAGCCGAAGGCAGACGCTTAAGGACTGTGCCACCCAGGCGCCCCTGATATTTTATTCTTTAAAAGCGAGATGCCAATGCAGTACGTTTCAATTTACCTAGAATTACTAACGTGAATAATTGAGGATGGGTGATGAAATTTAGGTAATTAAATTTATTCAAGATAATCATGAAAATGTTTAAGCAACAGCGGCAAACATAGGATGTTCCAAAAATATTTACGTCATGTGTGCTGTATTCAGTCTTCCATACCAAATAGTAGACCCAGGACCCCCAGATCCCCAATTTACTTTAACAACCACCAATAACAAGGCCTGGCTAAAATCTGGTATGTTAGAGAAAGACAGAAGTCCCTTGAAATTTTGAAAAGCAGGGTAGCCTTTAGAGATAAATTCTTCAGTTTCAGGTAAATCAAATAAGGCAAATAGGACTCTGTAAGCAGCTAGTGCCCTGGAGTCTCTCCTTACCTTTTCCTTCTCATCTCTCTCTTTCCTGAGGTAATTCTGCAGTGTCTTGTAAAGGCCACCTTGATGGGGATTTCCCTAACATTAGCCAGTCCTCTACTGAGTGCCCTTAATGAGCACAGCATCAGGAAGACAGAGTTCATGAGCTGTGCCTTCAGAGACCTGGCCTGAAATGTGTCCAATTAGCTTTTCACAGATCAAGAAATAGCTTTAGTTCACATCTTCTGCTATCATTTGCCTTCGATTTATCAATCACCTCTACTCACCTCAATCGGCTTCTCGAATTTCCCAAAGTGCACATCATGGCATTGGGCAGAAAACCAGTATGTTGAGCAATCCTCAGAAACAAGCTATATTTTAGGAGATCTGACTAGTAAACTATCTCAAAAAATTATTTTAAAAAGAACAAATAAAAAAGGAAGAAAAAGAAGCAAAGGCACTGCATATTTAAGCAATAACTGTGACCGCTACTCGTACTGTTCAGAGATTCCTGTGGCATTAATTTAACTAAACTTTTTGTCAGTTTCTATGACAAGAAGACTTTCCTGTTGTAAAAATTCATAGCCCAATTATGATCTCTGGTGGAAGCAGACAGAGTTGCAATATCCTGAGAGCCATTCTTGTTGCTCACTGGAGACCTGAAGATATTGACAAACTGCTCACTCACAGAGAGACCCAGTGCTGTAGAGTCTGCTTAGCTGTTCTATTAACACACCTCACATCTTCTTTAACCGAACAGCCCTTCTAAGACATATATAATGGCATTAAGACAGGAAAACAATGCATATGATTTTTCTGTGTAATATTTTCTCTCCATAAATGTAGCTGAATCAACACCAAAACAACTTGAGAAGCGGGAAATTTACCTGTTGACATTGTTTTTACCCACTAGATGCTTGTCCTTGTTTGATTTTTTAAAAAAGTAATTACTTAATGAATTAGTTATGTTTGCATAGCAAAAAATTTAAAAAAAAAAATAAAAAGACCTATCTTTTTTGGTTGTATTAGTGGTCTTTTTTTTTTTTTTGTCTGATCTTCACATTTCTTTAGAAATAAAACAAGGTTTTCCAAATCAGATTCTGTCTGTAAATGACAGAAAGGTTGTCAGATGTGGAAGAGTATTTAGAAACACTGGCATAACATTTGCTCTTTTCGGGTAGTGAATTGGCCTTTGATGAATAAATTTCCCTGAACTTGGTATTTTTCATTTTCATAACTAAGAGTAGATTTTCTAATGATTCAAAATACCTCTTTATCTTTGTCCTTGGAAAGTACATTATTACTGAGACATCTCTTACACTCAGATTTCATAATAGTTAACTGACTTTTTCCCTTATGTAATTCCCACAACAGCACAAAGCACATTGCCCATTCAGGGAAATCTTTCATGAATTGAAAGAGAAAATGTTACTGTGAAATCCCAAATAATTTTTGGAGGGAAGGGAGAATTTCCATCTTTTGTAAAAATTTCACCATGCTTAATTTATTCGTAAGGATTTAGTACTAGATTCAGACTCCCCCATGAACTTTCCTTTTGAAAACAAGAGGTAGGATAAGATATAGGTAAAGCAGCTCCAGAGCATGCACTGACATCAAAGGCCCCTCGCATTTTTCCCCACTAATTGACTCTAACACTGGGAATTATTCTTCTACCATCTCAAAAAAAAAAAAAAAAATTGAGGCCAAGTCCTTGGATTCACAGCTAGTCCTTTTACCACACAGAGTCATCTGTTTAGATTATATAAATATGGTTTCAGGACATCTTGGGATGTGACCTCTATTGAAATGAGGCACATTAAGATACATCTCTCATTACTGAACACTGTTTAACCTATTAGCCTAGATGGGTTGTTTGCTACTGGTATAGATCAGTTCTTATACTCTTCTATTCACCTCTCATCTGTCTATATTGTTTGGGGAGAATAATTGAGTCATGTATATCATATATATATCTTATACATCTAAATATTTACTAAAGTCATATCTTTATTCAAATCAGAGAAAAAGTTTAAGGAGAAGTGGAAGGAGAAAAAGAGGGGGAAAATGCCTAAAGAATGCATTCTGAAGCTGTTAGAGATACTGGAGAATATTAAGTATTTTATATCTTTATTCATGCTCTCACATGAAGACCAGAAAAACTATAATTTCTATTGGTTGGATCCTATGTGTTGCTTCTGCCATTGGCTATGTTCCACGTATTCATATAATTTTAGAAAGCACAGTCCAAATTTTAATTTCCTTATTTCTCTTTAGGTGATTTATATTTGATGTTTTCAATCAAAAATATAAAGCTTACATTTTCTTGTGATATTTGATCATTTTTTGCACTTAATAGTTGATTGTAAGCACCAATGGAGGAGGTGGAGAGAACCTATAACAAATAGCACAGTTTGTACAAATCAATGACCAGAGAAATGCCTTTTAATTAGCTATTCCATTGAATCAGTAGTGTTTGTATGGTGTTTAATCCTAGCTGACAGGACATCAAAGTTGCTTCACAGATGGATGAGAAGCTCTCTTCCATGGTCCACTAGACCTCCCTGTGGGGAAGCCATCCACTCCTTCTTCCGTCTTCCCAAATGTGACTGATCTGTTAGGACCCAGCTCCTCTCCTATATCGCCCTAACTCAAGTTCATAGGGATTTTCTTCATTCAGTGTTCTCATAGTGTCAAAGTCACACATAGTTTATGCTGCTTTCTGCACTGGCTGGCATAGCATCCCCATTGTCACAAGTGACTTCTCTTTCCTGCCAAACTGTACAATTTTCTTGGGGAGAGAGAACAACCCCTGGGGACGGACTTACAGTTTGTATGTGTGCAAGGGGTTTGTGGGTAAGGGTCTATATCAGTCTCCTTGCTTAAGTAGAGATCTTGGAGATATATATGTACTTTCAAAAACAAGTCTTCTCCTTACCCCCTGAATATTAAGCTCTGTCAGAAACTTCCATGCACTGGTTTTGTTTCGTTTTCCTTTAACTCAATGGACAGGGTCACCCAGGGGAAATATTTTTTTCTCTCTCTATTGTCTACTGTTCACCTTTATTATGACATGTAGAAATTATATAATCTTGATATTCCTCTGATTTACTAATGCTGGATACGAGTAAAGGCCCACAAGTTATTGTTTGATTGAAAAACATTAAGTAAAAGCCAGATAAATTTGGAATTTTCCACACTAATGAGCAGATACCATTTGTTATAAAATACTAAGCCTCCAATGCTGTGAACTCAAAGGACAAAATGAATTGGAGATAACAGCTATATTGGCAATGTCACTCCTTATTTATTTTCCCCCTAATATATAAATATTATACTCCTTGAGAAAGGAGGAGCTATACTGGCAAGATGATATGGACATGTTTAATCTAATATGATGTTTTGTTATTTTAACTATAGCTTAAGTTTCTATAGCTTGCCTGTATAATGCCAAAAATTATTACAAGGTCAATAGAATCTTCCAGGATTATGTCCAATGTTAGTACATAATTATTTTTGCCTTGCATCCTCTGCATACATTTCAAGCCCATTTGTTTATCTAATCTACTAGCTTTTGGACCACATTTCAAAAATAGGGTGAGAGGAATTGTCATGGGATGGGATACACCATAGCAAGAAAGGAAAATACATAATCTTAGAGAAAAAAAGAAAAAAAAATGGACCTTCCACTTAAAGTAATAGAACAACTTAGTACCATTTAGTGTGGGGAGGGAAAGAGAGACAAACATCCCTAGGCAACTCAGTAGGATCTTAGAGTATAATCATATTATGGCATAGCAAAGTTGAAGTTGAAAATGAGGACTTTAGGAAAAGTAAATTCAGGCTAGGCATTCTTCCTTTAAAAGGGTTATTCTGAGAAGATGGACTGCAGTGATGCCAGCATGGGTTTAGGCTAAATAGAGAACTAGATATCAAAACCAAAAGTACAACATTTACAACAAATCTTGATATCAAGATCTCTCTCCAAATTTCTAAATACCAAAAGCCACACAGCTTGAATGTCTTTGGTACCTAACAGTACAAACCATAGTGAAGTTGTGGGACAAATGACCAACCTGATAATCCCAAAACATAAAAAAAAACAAAAACAACAACAAAAAAAACCTAAGTAGTAAGTAAATATTCACTAGAAAGCATAAAGACAGATCAAGTTAAGAACATCCAATAGAACCAGAAGATTTTTGTGCATTTCAACACTGAGTAAGAGGGACCCCGTTGGGAGATGATTTTCATTGATCTCTCACATTTGTCGGAGTCTTATTACCAAGAAATAGTCTTTTGTTCTAAAATATCATTTGAAGAATATTTGCACAGAAATTATCCTGGAAAAAGGAATAGTGTTTCCCTCAGGAGAAAATACAAGTTTGTTTAGAGTCCTGCAAGATAAATATTGTTCCCTCTCCATGGCAAAAAGCAGGTATGCTTTCTCTCCAGTATAAAAATGATAATGTCTCCCTCTGAAACCAAGAGAAGACATGCATACTTCCCATTATAAAAGATCTGGGTTCCTTTAGCTTCTTCTATCCTGCAACCCACTGTGTAAGCGGGTATCCATCTGGTCCCAATCATTCACCCCATGGGACTTGGGGACAAGAAGAGCTTACAAAAATATGCTGATGTTCATGCTATTTGCTGTAGCATGGGTAATAAAGTTCTTTGTCTCTGACTCAAGATTCTCATGTCTTTCAAAAATATTCGTAAAACTAGTCAACTAACTTGTTAGCTTGCAAGTTATACAAAATCTCACTTCTTAAGAGGCTGATGTCAAGATCTAAGGTGGCTGCAGAAACCTGGACCTATGAACCCTTGAAACTGACATGCCAGGCTTCTTCCCAACAGAGAATCCCATACTATGAAAAACTATTAGAAGTGGAATCAAAATTGAGCAGAACAGAGCTAACAGAGATGAAGAAAAGAGAAAATCTAGCCAAAAATAGACTCAGGCAATCTAAGAGCACAAGCCATCATATTTTGTAAATACTATATAAAAACAAAAAATAAGAATCTCTTTGAAGTTGGAAAGCCTATCTGAACCTTTAACTATTTAAAGTTCAAGAAAACCTAAAAAAATTTTAGGAAAACTAAATTCATAAAAAATGATCAACAGAAAACATCGTGGTCAAATCCCATGAAAAGTTTTGCCTTGACAACAAAGCTGCTACAAGAAATAAAAAGGATAACATCCCTACAGATAAGGGATTGGCAAATTACAGTCCACAGGCCAAATCCAGCCCTCTTTCTATTTTTATAAATAAAGTTTTCTTGGAACATAGTCACATTCACTTATTTACATATTGGCTAAGATTGTTTTCATGCTACAATGGCAGTGTTAAGTGTTTGTGACAGAAAACATATGGCCTGCAAAGTATAAAGTATTTACTCTCTTGCACCTTACGGGAAGTTTGCCAACTTCTGCTATTGACAAAGAAAGCTTGCCAAAAAAGTCATGCTTAAAAAATTTTCAAAACTGCAACATATTATTTCAAAATGAGCTAAAGAACGTTTAAAAAACATCATACAACACATGAGAGAATAACACTAATCAGAATTAGAAAAATCAGAGATAAAAAGGGGCAGCACTCAAGAAAAAATCAGAAATAAAAGAAATGTCAGAAATAGAGACTAAGCTATGAGGTTTATAAGAGCAAATCAGCACAACAAATGATACTCTAACAGAAATCAAGGTGGGAAGAAAAAAAAAATGTTAACCAAAAAAAAAAGTGAAAAAAGACACTCAAGAGAAAGCAACAAATGTTGTAGATGACAAAGAAGATCCAACATACAGATTAGGGGAGTTCTGAGTGGGAGAACAAATCAAAAAGCAAGCTTTGGGAAGTGGGGGTGGGACAAATACTAAGAACTTTAATTCACAAGAAATTCTGAAATTAAAAAAATTAAAACTACTTATTGAAAAATCAGCACAGCATAATCAGCACCAAGTAAATTTAAAAAAAAAAAATTATTCAGGCACATAGACAAAAGTAACATGTAACTTAAAAAGTAACTAAAATTATATTATTACATTTTTCCACAGCAACACTTCATCTTCAGGGGGAAAATAAAGTTATATATAAGATAGTCCAAAAAAATAAAATGTGGGCCAGGAATTGTATGTATTTATATATGTTTGTATTTCTTTTCTTTTTTCTTTTCTTTTTTTTTTTTTAAGATTTTATTTACTTTGGGGCACCTGGGTAGCACAGTCGGTAAGCATCTGCCTTCGGCTCAGGGCATGATCCCGGAGTTATGGGATCGAGCCCCACATCAGGCTCCTCCTCTGGGAGCCTGCTTCTTCCTCTCCCACTCCCCCTGCTTGTGTTCCCTCTCTCGCTGGCTGTCTCTCTCTGTCAAATAAATAAATAAAATCTTAAAAAAAAAAAAAAAAAAAGATTTTATTTACTTTGAGAAAGAGTGAGAGAACAAGCACAGACAGGGGGAGGGACAGAAGGAGAGGGACAAGCAGATTCCCTGATAAGCAGGGAGTCCTATGATACAGGGCTGGATCCCAGGACCCCGAGATCATGACCTGAGTCGAAAGCAGATGCTTAACCAACTAAGCTCCCCAGGAGCCCATATATGCTTGTTTCTCTTAGATTTAAACTATAATTTGAAACTCTTTATCTACCTCTCCTTTCTTCCTTCTGCCCTTCACAGTGGTGAAATCTGTCACTATCTGAGACCTCTCTCTACTCCTTTAAATGACTCCCTTTGTTTCTTCATAGACATTTCCTCCAATAACTCTTGCATATCCAACCACACCTGCTTCTCAGAGCACCTGGACCAACACAGTCTAGCAATAATGACCAACCTACTTGCAATCAATTGTCAAGTAAAATACAGGGTGTCCAATTAATTTTGAATTCCACGTAAATGACAAATAAAATTTTAGTATAAGTATCCACTGTCGACTTTAAGGGGTATACTTATACTAAAACTTCTTTGTAATTTATTTGAAATTGAAATTTAACTGGGTGTCCTGTATTTTTATTTGTTAATCTAGCAACCTTAGGAGCAATGATTATCACTTACACTCAGATCTTGTTATAAAAGAAACCAGGGCTTCTTGGAGAAAGGAATCTGTGTCTGGAATGAGAAATGTACTAGACCATCTTGGAACATTTTGACATAAACTAGCAGGGAAGCTATCAAAAAATACTAGGAGAATATTAAAAGGAATTAAAAGGCAAACTTGAAAAAGTTCTATCTGGCCAAAGAAAAATCTGAACTTTGATAAGGATAGCAATGATAGTTGATGGGAATCCATCAGGTATGCTGAAGTCCCAATTGGTCCCCTCCTGCGGATGACAGGGAACATGACAGTTTTATTATTATGAAAACTAGGTAAAGAAACAATAGAATATTGATTCTGCCCTTTTTGGGATATGCATGACTGAGTAACCAAATCGTAGATGAGAGGATCCATCTCCTTCTAAATAAAATTATCCAAGCTAATGGATAAAAATAATGGATATAATTAGAGTATTACCATTTTGGAAGCTCCAATAAAATAATGAAGTGACGCGTTAAGCATCAGTGTGTCCCCTGATAAAAGAATTTAACACTACCTATAGTGGTGTCAAACACTTCAAAGCTATGTATGACCAAGGGTCCACTTCCATTTGCAGGAAATACAAGGAAGAGAGGACCGCGCACAATTAGCACACAATCAGCAACTCCACCCTGGGGCAAACTCTGTAAGGCGAATAGCTCAAGTTCATTAACAGACAATTTTAAGGAAGAGAAAAGAGCTTGGTGGGGGTTGGGAGAAGGGATGACTTGATTAAAATGAAGTTACATAACATGTCAATTAGAAAATTGATGACTAAGCCATAGTGCATCCAGATACACACTTAAGTGATAAACCATCGTGAAATACAAGGAAATCATTACTATAAAAATCAGGACAGTGTTTACTTTAGGAGGGAGGGAGGACAGGGCATATGGAGAGGCTTGGGTAGCTAGCAATGTCTTCTTTGACTTGGGTCGTGGCTAAAATGGTATTTGCTTTAATAATAATTTTGTGCGATTTCTTGTATCTGTGTTTTATTTTTACATAAAAGCTTAAAAAATGCCTAATAGAGTTCTTGGCTCCTAGTAAACACTCAATAAAGGGTGGCTATTAAAGACTATAAAGTAAAAGATAAGGACTACATTTAGAACAATTCCTTCCATATTGTTTTTGTAAAGTGATGGTAAACCTCCAGCTCTCAAGGTCATGCTCTTTCTCTCCAATGTACGTAGAGCTACAAAATCGCTCCTGCCTCTCCAAAACGTGTTTATGGCTTCAAAAGTGGAATGATTACCTTGTTTATGCTTTTAGAACTCCTCAGAGTTAGCAAACACCAAGACAGACAGGAGGTTGTAAGGGAAAAGGCACTGTATGTTTTTCTGGGGATCCCCTTTGGGATCTTCACTGTGAGACCATTAACTCACTTGCATACTGTTAAATACTAGAGCAACTTAGCCTGCATTTGACACCATAGAGAAATTGTAGATTGTGATCTATTTGTTCAATTCCAAGTTTATGTGGAAAAAGCAATGAGTCCCAGCCCAAGCCCACTCTCTCTTACTGACTGCAGAACTACACAGGCTGTGTGATGGACAGAACAACTCCTGCTCTTCTTAGCAGGATTTGTGGCTTTAGGAGACTATGCCTCTTGCCATCCCAGACTCAGTGACATGCTTGTTTGAAGGGCGATAGTCTTCAGTCTGCAATTGTCTGGCTATAAACAGGTGTACAGTTGCTATTCAAGCTGACCTTCAATTAGTATTAGAAGGATGCCTTCTCCTCCCTTATGCCCATGCTTCTTTCTTATGTAGCACCTGCCTTGGCACTATCTCTGCCCACACTGCCAGATCTTGGCACAGTGGGCTGTGTCTGAGGGTCCAAATGGGGTTCTTCCATCTGCCAAGAAGTGCTAAAATCTCTGAATGTGCATATCCCTGAAAAGATACCCCCTCCAAATGCACATTTTCTCCACCTAAAAACATCTGCAAATTCATTTAGACTCTTCAAAGAAGCCATGCCTGCCCACTCCAGTGAAAAGTGATTTCTTCTGTTTTCCATTTCTAGAGCACTTAATCTCTATACCATGCATTTGTCTCGTACCATTTATTTCCTTATATCGTCAGCCATCACACTGGTATTCTAGCACTCTTTCCACTCTACCACTCTATCGAGTCTATTCCCATTTTGGAATTTTTCCTATGAATAATAATAATAGTGAAAATAATAATAACTCACATTTATTGACTGCTTAATGTGACTCAGGCACTGTCTAATGCTTTTAATACAACAACTCTATAGAGTAGATGTTATCTCTACCTCCATTTAAAATCGTGTAAACCTAGGCTTAAAAGATGACATCCAAGGTTCCACAGCTATTTAGAGGCATAACAGAGATTTGAACACAGGTGATGCTATTGCAAATATCTTCAAAAATGTCCTGTCTTACATCAAAACTCACAGAGTAGATGTATTTTTAATTTAATCCTTAAAGTTTCATAGAGTGCTTGCTATGTTGATTTTCCACTTGGAATTACTATGGAATATATTATAAACTTTATAAATGTGTGTGTGTGTGTGTGTGTATACTCCATATATATAGACATCTAAATGTACACAGTATATACACATAGACACCCAATAAGAAGGCAATAGACTTAAATAGGTAGATGATTTATAACATTGAAAGTATTTTAAAAGATCTTTGTCCAATTTATCTAGCACAGAGGAATATATAGTAGTTGTTCAATAGGATTTTTTTCCTGGCTATCATAATTATCTCCATGTTTTCCCATGATCCTTATAACTATTGGTTACATGCAGTCTTGTTCACATGGATATATTATTTAAAAATCTTTATCTAAGTGAGAAGACCTGTATTTTAAAATCTGTATCCAAAAGCCTAAACTAACAATAAGAATCTTTGGCAGAAATTTTCAGATACAAGAATGGAAAGTTGTGGAGAAAAATTTAAATAGTATTCTCTAATAAGAGTCCATAAGAAATCACCTATTCACCTATACTTAAGATATTCTTTGACTATTTCCAGTATAAGTTATTCAATGTATATAACTCTGTTTTGTAAGACAAATGCATGAAGAAAGATACAAACAAAATATCAAAACTTCTATTTGGACTTTGGGTCATCCTAGCGTGATCGTGTAGTGGTTCCCAGTCTGGGGCATCTCAGAATCTCCCTCTCCAGATCTCCATTGGGAAGATGCAATAGAGTGGTACCTAAGAATCTGATTTTCTACCAACATCCTAGTTGCTTTTGAAGAGACTGAGGGATCACACTTTGAGACCAAAATTAAAGATATGGTAGTTAAGAGATGAAATTTGGAGTCGGAAAAACTAGAGTCACCAATTCAACATTTACTTGCAATGTACTTAACTTCTCTAAACTCCAGTTTCCTTTTCTATAAAATGCACAATAACAATGTTATCTGACTCATAGCCCTGTGCGAAAATATATGAAAAGTGATTGGCTTAGTGCCTAGTACATAGGAAGTGATAATTGCTAGCAAGTAGTGGTAGTGATGGTTTATTAGTGTAAAAAAATGTAGGTGTTCTCAGAATCATATGTCATGAGGGAATTAAAATTAAAACAGCAATGAGTTTCCACTGCACACCTATTAGAATGGAAAAATCCAAAACACTGATGACACCAAATGCTGGTGAGGATGTGGAACAGTAGGAATGCTCACTGCTGGTGGGAATATAAAATTGCACAGCCATTCTGGGACACAGGTTGACAGTTTCTTATAAAACTAAATATACTCTTGGGGCACCAGGGTGGCTCAGTGGGTTAAGTGGTTAAGTGTCTGCCTTAGGCTCAGGTCATGATCCTGCGGTCCTAGGATTGAGCCTCATGTCCTGCTCCCTGCTCAGTGGGGAGCCTGCTTCTCCCTCTCCCTCTGCCTGCCCCTCTCTCTGCTTGTGTGCTCACTCTCTCTCTGTCAAATAAATTAATAAAATGTTGAAAAAAAAAACCCAAAAAATTCTCTTACCAAATAATCCAGCAAACACACTCCTTGATATTTACCCAAATATCCATAGAAAAAACCTGCATGCAGATATTTATAGCAACCTTATTCATAACTGTCAAAACTTGCAAGCCACCAAGATGTCCTTCCGTAAGTGAATGAATAAATAAACTGTGGTATATCCAGAGAATGGAATATTATCCACTGATAAAAAGAAATGAGCTATCAAGACACAAAAAGCACATAGAGGAAACTTAACTAGGTATTGCCACATTAAATAAGCCAATCTGAAAAGTCTACATACTGCATAGTTCCAACTGTGCATTCTGAAAAAGGCAAAACTTATAAAGACAGTAAAAAGATCAATGGTTGTCAAGGTTCTGTGGGGGAAGGGAGAGAGGGATGAATAAGTGGAGTAATGGGAATTTTTAGGGCAGTGAAACTATCCTTTATAATACTGGGACATGAATATATGTCACTATAGATTTGTCAAAACCCACAGTATAAAAAACATAAAGAGCAAACTCTAATATAAACTATGAGTGTTAGTTAATAATATACCAGTATTGACTCATTAGTTGTAACAAAAGTATCACGTTAAGGCAAAGTATTAATAATAGCAGGAACTTCATTTGTTTGTTGTGGGGGCATAAAGGAACCCTACTTTCTACTCATTCTGTAAACATAAAACTGCTTTTAAAAATAAAGTCAATTATTACAAAACAAATGAAGACAAAAAAGGTTGATGTTACTTGCATGGCTAAATAAGAAAATGTGATATAGAAGAAGGAACACTGGCTATGAACTCAGGGCTCTAAGTAAAAACAAAAACAAAAACAAAAAAAAACCCACACAACTGGATTTTAAAGACTTAGTACAAAAAAAGGAATCTATCTCATTTATAAATTTTACATTGATTATTATTTAATATATTACATTAAGTAAATATTAAAATTAATTTCACATCTTTCTATTTATTTTTTAAATGTGACTACTAAAATTCTATAAATTATATGTATGGTTCACATTAGACTTCCATTGGTCAGTGCTGATCTGTGAAATGCTCAGCAGGTTTCTAGCATATAAAAGGCCTTCCAAAAATTAGCACTCTTAGATACTCAACAGTGTCCTGTCTTATAATGATCTTTCATTATTTTTCTTAATTACAGTAAAAATTTCTTTTTTATTATCACTTTTTTCCCTTGATGAGTTCTAATAAAAAATTAAGGCCAGTGTAATCCTTTGGACATAACCCCAATTTTCCATCCCCTCTTACAACTGAACTGTCCAGTCACCACCTCTAGACTGAAGTCACCTGCATGGCCCTGACTGGTAACATGCCAGTATCATCTCAAGTCAGCCAGTGCTGCTTGGTCTCTCCAATGTGTGCTCCCTTCCTCCCATTCCTGGGCTTTCTGATCAGAGAGCCCTGGTTGCCTTTGAGAGACTGAACTTTCAAGAACGGTGTTACAGGAGCTTTCCATTTTCCTGCAAGTAACTGAGTGGGTCAATCAAATGGTTTTATGTTATAAAAACTTTTACTGTTTAAATGTTGAAAAATAAACCAAGTGACATACCCTCTGCTGTACACAGCCCTCACAATTCTCTGACATAATGCAACGTACAGGACCTCAGCCTAAAGGATATCTGCATTTTCTTTTTTATTTTTTTTTAAAGATTTTATTTATTTGAGAGAGAGAGAGAGCACGAGCAGGGGGAAGGGGCAGAGACAGAGGGAGAAGCCGACTCTTGGCTGAACAGGTAGCCCTATGCGGGGCGGGATCCCAGGAGCCTGGGATCATGATCTGAGCTAAAGGCAGATGCTTAACCAACTGAGCTACCAATGCACCCTGATATCTACATTTTCTTCCAGCATTTTGCGTGATATAGTTTGAAATGGACCTGAAACCAGGCCCTAGAGAAGTGAGGACCATCTCCCTGAGGATGGAGGGATATCTGCTAATGGGTCTATGGACTGGCAGAAGCTGCATCTTGGAGGTTCTCCGCCCTCTACTGGTACTGGGATTAAAAAATAGAATGAGATGTGTAGGACACCCTTGGGTGTCTGAGAAGATTGTTCCAACATGGTCTCACCTCGTTCCACAATGTCAAACATATTTATGCCAGAAGATCAAAGAAATGATCCAAGATTCAGAAGACTAAACTCTATTAAGGTATAGCCATCCTCAGCCAGATCCAGCCTGTTGGCCTCTGCAGTGATTTGGCATATTTAAGATCCCAGGGCATTTTAAACCTTCTGCGCCTTACCTGGCATTAACTGCATATCACAGAATTCACAGCCTTGTGGACATTATTCTATATCTTGAATAATGCCCCCATTCACTGAGCAGATCCATTCATTCTCTGTCATCTATTTCATGTCAAATTTTACTAATCTTCCAGGTCTGTTGATCAAGTCTGTTCTACCCTGGAATCCCATAATACTTTAAATACCCCCTTAGCCTGGGAAGTACCAATGCTGTTATTGTTTTAATAATCATAATGAACCATCACTTCCAGCTGCCTATATATTTTCTTTAGTTTCATAATTAATGCTTCAGCCTTCAGCTTCTGAAAGGAGCTGTAGTTTATCCATCCAACCATGTGCCAGCAAAGGGTCATCCTAACAGGTGTAAATGATGAATCCCTCTGCCTGTTGTTCCTCTACATTATCCAGGGCAACTCCAGTCAGCCTCACAGCATCATGCTTGTCCATATCTGTCACGGTATGGCCTACTTTCCCCCCTAGGACCAGGCAACATCCTAAGGCAGGTGAATCTATCAGGGGGATCTAGAACTCAGTACCTCTGAAATCTCAAGCCCAATTAGAGAGAGCTCAACAGTGGACCTTTTCCAGGAGTAGCAAACCACCAAAGAAAGTTGGTCAAAAGCCCTGCCCTTAATAAAAGTTCAAATTCAATTCTAGGGTATATCCCTCAAGCCTAGGCAACTAGTTATCTGTAGGATACCACACCACCACTACCAAAGGTAGTAGACCCCTCTTGTAAAAAAGAAACACTGTGCAGAGTGAGGTGGCTTTAAAAGAGGAATGGAAGTAGACCAGGGACTCCTAAGAAACTCTGGAGCTAGGGACCTGGGGTCTGTAGCTTTGTCTCTTCCTCCTGGTACAGCAGTAAGCAACTCCCAGGGAACAACCCCACTTCCTCTGAGTCTACAGCCCATTCAGAAGAGTGTGAGACCACGTGGACTGGAGGGGTGTCCTGGTTGGTCATCTCTCACTGGGAGCTTGTGGGCCTTGCCACACCCACCCCTACTTTTTAGCTCATGTTTCAGCAAAACCTCCTCTCTGAATCAGTTAAGCTTCCAAGCTAGAATTTCTGAACTTTGTCTGCCTCTGTTTAGATCAGCAGTGTTGGCTTTCATCTGATCTCCATTCCTGGGGCTAACCTCCTGGGTTCGGGGTACCCAAGAGCACACATTGCTTTGTTCCCAGGCTTTAAAACCCTGGGTTCTGGCTAGCAAAAGCTTTTCCTGAATTCCAAAATCCAGACTTGTACCACCCTTGCTTGAGCCCCTTTGCGGCCATGCTTGATTAACTGATCACTGCAGAAGGCAGTGAATGATTTCTGCAAAGCCCAGGATTATAGGCAGTTGATGAATATAAAACAGCAAGAGGAGTACAGCCTTTAAAGCAGAAACACTGTGCTATTATCTGACTCTCCTGATAGAATAGGAAATCCCTGAGAGCAAGAACTGTGTCTTATTTGGCTATGGAGTACATAGCCCTTTGCCTATCAAAAGCACTCAATGAATGTTACATGAATGAATGAATATAAGAATATACCTGTATACAGGAAAGCATGGACTCTCTCCTCATGCAGATTACAAACCTAGACATGTTTCCTTCCAGAATCTAATCTATTAATGTGCTGTATGCACTTAAGTTACTAAACCCCTATCTTACACCAAAATATTTGGAAGCATCTTTTCAACTTCTTCAGATAGAAATGACTGCAGGTAAGGCAAAATGCTAGCACTATCCCATACTAACTATGTTACCTAGGAATAATGACTTAATCTTATTTTCCCCACCCCTAAAATAGAGCTAAGAGTCTCATCTCAAAAGTATGCTGGGAGGATCAATTAAGACAATGTGTGAAAAGCAGCAAACCCAATATCTGGTACACAACATGCATTCCATTGAATTTCCCTTTGCCTCCCTTCATAAATGTCAAGTTTCTGGGTATTAGTTTGAGAATGCTCCCGAAAGAAGCTAGATCTTTCCTGCATTTACATTGGTGATTTTTACGTTGGGAAGAGGATGTAAAGAATCAACTACGGAACATTTCTAAGTCACACATTTTGCAGCCCCTCCGCTCTGATACCACACTGTAATGTGTGGATGGCAGAACACTTCCAGGTAATGTCAATAGCTTTAACCACTTCACTTAACACCTGTACCTTCTTGTCCTATTCAGTAGTTTTCATTCCTGGCTGAACGTTAGAGTCCCTCAGGGAAATTCACAAACTCTGGTGGCATTTTAGGGCTATCTGGTAAACTTACAATATTTCTCTACTCCATGCATTCTCCTACTTTCCAAGATAAAAGCTTCACATCTTCTCCTCTGTCCTTGAAGGTCCAATAGGCATCTCAAAATTATCATGCACAAATATAGACCCCTGATTTATCTCCCTTGCATAACCTACCCCATTTCAGTAAATGGCAACTCCATTCTTCTAATTACTTGGATTAGAAAACCCAGAGTCATCAATTACTCCTCTCTTCCCGTCTCTCTCCTCTCACAAACCATGTCTCTTTTCTCACATACCATATCCAATCCATCAGCAAATTCCATTGACCCTACCTTCAAAACAGATCCCAGATTCCACCACTTCTTACTACTTCTGCTAGAAACTCCATTCAAGCTATTAGCATCTTTTGTCTGGATGGCTGCAAAAGCTTGCTGTCATCCCTTCCTATACCCTTCCCTTCCCTTGAATTTTCTCCCTGAAGCCAAAAAGAGCTACTTTAAAAAGCAGGCAGCTCATACCATTTTTTTACTCAAAGGTGTCTAATGGCCTCTTGCCTTAATGTAAACAAAAGCCAAATTCCTTACAGTGCCCCAAAGGCTCTCAGCGATTTGGGTCCTTTGTTGTCACACCTGGGAGTTACCATTTCTAAGCACTGCCCTCCTGCTCACACCCCTGCAGCTTCACTGGCCACCTTACTTTTTTTTGTTTTGTTTTTTTTTAATGTTTTTTTATTATATTATGTTAGTCACCATACAGTACATCCCTGGTTTCCAATGTAAAGTTCGATGATTCATTAGTTGCGTATAACACCCAGTGCACCATGCAATACGTGCCCCCCCCACCACCCATCACCAGCCTATCCCATTCCCCCACCCCTCTCCCCTCCGAGGCCCTCAGTTTGTTTCTCATAGTCCATAGTCTCTCATGCTTCATTCCCCCTTCTGATTACCCACCCCCCTTTCTACTGGACTTTTAAACAAACTCTCTGAGCTTCCCTGCTCTTTCCTCTGTCAGGAGCACACATGTCTCTACAATCCACATAGTTCATTCTTCACTTCCTCCAAGTCTCTGTCACACGCCCCTGTGCCAGGAAGCTCTTTCCTGAGTACTTGCTCTTAAATAGCAGCCTTGCTACTTTCTCTTTTTTATTCTGGTTCATTATTATTATTTTTTAATGAAACCCATCACCACCTGGAACATGTTGATTTATTTGCTTATTATCTCTCTTCTTCTGGCATAACATAAACTCCATAGCTCGAGGCCTTTGTCTCTTTGTCCACTTCCATACCCTAAGCACCCAGTGTGGGGTCTGCCACTTGGGAGGCATTTAATAGGTAGGTGTGAATCTTGATCTCAGTGGGATCCAGTGCTCTAGAGCTTAGATTTTCTAGCCTAGGACCATTTGCCTGGGGCATGGAGGTTCACATTCAAGCCAGTCACTGACCAAGTTCATGTCTTGATGATTTGATTCATGTGCCATTAACACATAATGATCAAATTATTTTATAACAAAATAGTCTCAAGGTTTTATTATTTTTACTTCTCAGATCTTTCCATTTCAGGCTTTTCTGTTAGTACCCTAGATGTATCAGAGGAGTACTTTTTCCTGCTTGCTTTTCACTTCCAGAATGCTCTGAAACTCAATCCCCTCTCCTGCCTCACAAAGCTTAATTTATTAAACTTTTGATACTGAGCCCAAACTGTCCATTTTTTAGCCAAT
Source organism: Ursus maritimus (assembly GCF_017311325.1). Lineage (NCBI taxonomy): Eukaryota > Metazoa > Chordata > Mammalia > Carnivora > Ursidae > Ursus > Ursus maritimus. The sequence goes on along the minus strand of NW_024423343.1, from coordinate 95,042,631 downwards.
TTTTCTAGATGATTATGGTTAGATTTACAACTGGATGCTTAGTATATATTTCACTGTCTCAGTAGTATTTACCTGGCCTTTTAAAATGTGAAGATTTTGTGAGGGTGTGTGTGTGTGTGTGTGTGTGCGCATGCACGCGCGTGCACGTGCCAGAGAGAGAGAAATTGAGAATGTCTTCTCAGAGTTCTTTGATAGTTTACATTAAATAACTTAAAAACTGAAAACAAAACCTATGAACTTCCCTTTTATTTTTGTCTCTGACATCACCTATGAGTTCTGTAACAGTGATATATTTTCTCACTTATGTGAATACTAAGTCTCCTGATTCCCTTTTCAAAGATAATGTACCATAAATCAAATAAGATAGTTATTCTGTTCTTTTTGCACATATTTTTAAGTTCTCCGTTATAATGACTGGAACAATTGCTATTTTAATTGCTAATATAATGCCTTTGCAAACACCCGCTTGGAAAATGGAATTTTCTAAAGAGAATAGAACTTGTAATCATACTTGGAAGAATAAAGACTTATTTAAATAATAAATCTGTGTGCATCACACATAGCAGTTTGTTTTCCTTTACCATCAATATGAAATTCATTTTTTCTACTGCTTGGAAGTCACTGATGATTTTAAAGACAGTTGCCCACATCTAAGCTATAAGAATTTACTGTAGAGTGTAAGTCAAGGAAATACATGTAAATTAAACATAATGCAACAGTCATAGAGCTTAAATCTTAATAAACAGATATTGAGGATCCTGATACCATCTACAAATGCAACTCTAGATGTGAAAATTAGTGATATATAATGCTTCCCATGCTTTATAAAATTGTCAGTTAAAAAATTAAATCACCTTGGTTTATTTACTGAGGTATTTCTGGTGCTTTAATTAATAAAAAACACATTTGCATTTTATTTTCCCAAATGAAATATATAGCAATCACTCTTACAGGAGTTATTTTCCTAGTGAGTAATTATATCTATGTTTGTCTTATCTTTTAAAATAATGTTGAGTGAAAACACTGAGTTAATATAAATTAATGCAAACTGTAAATGTGTTCTAGAAGAAAAGGGAAAAACTGTTCTTATTAAATGCATGTGCAACTATTTCAACACAAATGCAAATCAGCCCTAATTTTATTTTCAAAATGCCACTCTTTAACCAATATAATGCACGATCAATTTTAAGTACCAGACAGGATGCTTTATAATGCTGCTCTAGGGAAGATACACAATTTTTCATTTCATCATCAACACAGTTAAGTTGTATCACCAAATAATCTATAAACCTCTGATTAACCAGATGCTATTTTTCCACCCTCTGTTCCAGATTAAAATGCAGTGATGTGTTCAATAGGGTACTAAAAAAAAAAAACAAAAAAACAAAAAACAAAACAAAACCTTGATAAGCTTTTTTCTTTTTCCTCCACAGAGCCACCGAGCCCTCCATGCGTAGGGGAAACAGAGAATGGCAAGCCCTTATGTATGTAATTTTGGAAAAGTAAATTAGAATAAAAATGTATTTGTTCCAATTTTGTAAGGTCCATCTCAATGCAGTGTTAACACATGCTAGTGTCTCGGCCAGTCCCTACATTATATCCTCTACTTTTTCTTTCTTAAGCTCTGAACGTCTGTATCTGTATACTGGTGCCCCACATTTCCCAGTGTCAATCTGGCCAAGCCGCACGTGATATTGTGGGAACTACTAGCAGCCTAAATCTCATAGTTGAAGAGAACTCTGAGTTAGTTCTTGGTCCAATAGCACAGCTGTTTGGAATGTAGTGGTTGTATAAGCTCTGAGTCACGACATTCTCTAGATCCTTCCTTATTTACCTATCTAACTCTCCTGTTTCTAGATAGGACTTTGTTTAAAAAACAAAACAAACAAACAAAAAACACAAGCCCAAAATGGTATCACTTAGATTGAGTTCCCAAACCAGAGACTGATATCTCACTTAACTGCAGTTTCAACCTCTCCCAGAAATTGGTCAGTTCTTTGATCAGCACAAAGCAGTTTGCCAGAGGGGTCCTTCTCCATCCCCACAAAGAAGGATGAGGTCTCCTGCGTGATAAGACCCCTTGCTCTTCCCCTAAGGGAAAGATACTGTGCCTGAAATAATCCTTCCCTTTGTTAATAACGTTCTTGCCCCACTCTCTTTCTATAAAAACTTTCTATTTTGTACAATGCCTTGGGGACCCCCCCAACTTGCTAGATGGGATGCTCTCCAATTCATAAACTGTTTAATAAAGCCAATTACATCTTTTACATTTACTCAGTTGAATTCTTGCTATTTAACACCTTCTTAGTTAGAGTTCTGTTTACCTCTTAGCCATTCCTCCAACTGGGGAAAGTTTTCTCCCTCCCATAGCACTCCCTTCCCCCTCATTATGAATGGACTTCTGTCTCTAAACCACAGTGCTAGTCAGTGTCTTCTTAACTACAGCCTGACTCCTCTACTGCCTGGCCCACCTGTTAGACATTCTTCGGTACTGAGCTTGGATGCCTTCCACACCTGGTCTGGCCAAACACGCTGGACGAAGTGATGAGGACCCCTCATTTCCTTTTCCGTGTTGATAGCCTTTGCACCCTGGGTAACTGGCCAGCCTCTGTCCTGCCACATCTTGCACTTTCTCACTAGCCTGTTTGCTAAGGGGCTAGCCTGCCTCAAGCCTACACCCTTTGTTGTGCTGACGCACTGGTTTTCTGCCAGATGGCTCAGTCAGATAGATGTACTAGAGCAAATCAAATCACTGGCCAGGGCCGGGATTCTTTTGTTGCACTCCCTGAAGCTCTATTTATTGTATTAGTTGTAAATCTATCACTCTCTATCAGAAAATGGGAAGCAAATAGATGCCCTTCACATATGAAGGTGAGACTGGATATGCCCTTTGAGTTTATTTTCCATTAGCACAGATGACCTCCTCTTCCCACACACTCCTCACGCCTGCCCCCCAACACCTGTGCATGGTTTGCATGCTAACTGCTCTGGCAATGCCTTGTTGAAAAAGAGTGAAATCATCTGGACCATATAAGGGGGTAGCCACCTCCTGCACCTACTGCTAAAAACACTGTATTAACTGAATCTTGGACCCAAATGGAATAATACCTACTTTATCCCACATAATTGGTAAAGGAAATGTTCTCTTTAAGTGAAAATATTTTAAAATCTATTTTGGATGGACAATTTTCTAAAATTACTACATTGTTCTCTGCTTTCTTACCCTGGGGATTTTAAATATGATGACTTTGGTCAACATTTGGAACATCAATTTCTGTGCTATGCCCCCAAAGATTATTAGCAGAGGTGTAATTGTTGGCTCCTAAAATAGGTGTCCTCGCACTGGTTGGCTCTGTAAATCTCTATGTCTCCTTTATGGTTTTTCTATCTATCTCTTTGCAATTTTTGCCTTTGCCGACTGCTAGCAGCATTTTCCCCTTTTAATCTGTTTTGACCTGCGAAATGAGATAGCCATGTTTGGTGGAATAGGTTGTAACATAAAAATACACTGGTTCTGACTGAGCGCCTGAGGACATCTCTTGAGAATATACACATGAAATTTTAGGAAGAATAATTTTTGAAATATTATGGCCTTCCGTTCTTGCTCATAGCTGTAACTCTACCCAGCTGATGTGCCCCCGCAAATACAATGAGAATACATAAAAGCTAGGAAAACACTGCCATTTGTTCCAAATATCTTCATAGCACATCCACATTCCCCAGAAATACTGAGACAGAACTCACACAGGTGCTCTCGCGGTTATTGACGCCCAGCGCACTTTCCCCGATAGACAATTCAGCACACATAGGTAGGCTTACAGGGATCTAGCTGTGTGCAGAATCCACCTCAGAGCCTTTGCTGCATTGTGGTTTGTATTCACCTTTTTTTTTCTTTTCAGTATAAACCAAGTAGCTGCTGTTTTGTCCCGTAAAGTTTCAACCGAAAGACTACTCAAAGACACAAGATCATTTTTCTCCCCGGTTCTTCCCACTCCTTAAAAATAAATAATTAAAACTACCTCTTTGTCTAAGTGCTCTGTCTCTTCCTTCTCATAAAACTCCTGGGGTAGAGGATCGGAACGACAGCAGGACGCCGAATCAGGAGACCTGAGTGCTCAAGTTAAAGGGGAAAGGGAGAAAAGTTTTGCGACTTTTCCGGCGTGTTCATTTCAGGCATGAGAGTCGCAAACCGTGAGAAAAACACCTTTGATCCTTGAGGTGGAAGCCGTGAAGCCTTTCTCCAGAAAGGTCTGCCGTTGGGTATAAAATGTTAAAGATTGAATATCCAGCCTCAAAGACTCATAGGAAATTACCCCTTGGGCTAGGTAGGTGGTTTGATATCACCACTCACATTCGCTGGGAGAACCTAAAAAAGACCCAAACTTACCATGTTCAGGTCAAACTCCTCAGAAGGTGAGAGAACCAAATTTCGTTGTAGTAGGGACCAGAAATTGTTTCACTGAGCTTTACAGCGTTCCATATTAAGTCATGAACAATGTTCTAACGGCTTGGCCATGCAGTCTGGCAGTGACTTCTTTTCTTTCCGGGCATTAAAAATGGAATGTGTAAAATCTGAGTTTTGCTTTGTTTTGCTTTTAATAAAATAGGTAATTGAGGGCTATTGATAAAGAAAGCCAAAATCAATATATTCTCCAAACCTGCCTGGTATACAAGGAGGTAACTGGGAAATTGGTGCAGCGGACACACATTTGGAAGAAAGGAAAGTGGGAGTAAAAGCTATGAGGGAGTAGGAACAAAAACTACTAAATTTTATTTGCTCTTGTTACCGTTCTACTCTCCACTTTGCAGCCTCTGGCTTGTGCTTCATCATCAGAACTGCAGGGAGAAGGCACACACATACAGTGAGATGTAGCCTGGATGCCCCTTCTCAGGGGAGCTGTAAAGGAGTAGGACCTTATAGGAGTAGGGCTATCCATCCCCCAGGATGCTGGACTTCCCTATTGACTGTCCACCTTTCTATCGCCAATATCTGGCATACCGCCTGCCCGATCATTTTCGTACCTGCCTGACTGTTCCAAGGAATAAATAGAAGTCTTCACCACCACCCTGCTCTTCAACATTCTCACCCAGGCACGACTACTGTTCCTATTCTGGGTTTGAAATGAAAGCAAAATTTCCCAAGTCAGTGCTAACTGCCATAGTTTGTGTTTAGTCAGAGCAGCAGTATGGAAGATTCCCTCGCTCTGTCTAAGCTAATCTATGGCCTCACAAGTCTCCTCTCCCAGAATTCTTCTATAATTTGATGTACAGTCTTGTCCTAAAATGCACTTACCCTGCTTTATTATGAGTTAAAATTTTTCCATTACTAAAATAACAAAATGTAATGCAACGAAACCACTGTTCACATTGTGGTGTGTTTCCTTCCAGTCATTTTTTTCTTTTTCCAAAAATGCACTTATCCTTGACCCTGTAGATATTATGAATATTTTATTATCCATTACGCTATTACTCTGATTCTTCCGGATGAAGGGTGTATTTGCATCACTATCTCTTCCTTGTATTTCGAGTCATTGGAGTTAGCATACTATAAGTAAAATAGACAAAGACTTAGGAATCACAAAGACAGGTTTAAATTCTGGCCTTAACAAGTAAGGTGTGTAAGCTGGGCAACCAACTTAACCTCTTCTAGACTTAGTTTCCACATCTAACTAAGATCATAAGAATACATATTTCATACGCTTGTTTTGAATATCAACATTAGGCAGTCTTTGTGTACCTAGCTAGCTGCCTAATGCAGAGCAGACACAATAAATATCATCACCCTTGCTCATGTGTAGAGGGTAGAACCCAAACTGTTACTTATTTGGGGTTATACTGATGTGTAGCATATATACGAATTATCTATTAAGAGACATTTGATTGGATACTCAAGCATAGGATAGTCAATTAGTCATTTCTTTATAAGAAGTTCTGTGAATTTGGGGCACCTGGGTGGCACAGCGGTTAAGCATCTGCCTTCGGCTCAGGGCGTGATCCCGGCGTTCTGGGATCGAGCCCCACATCAGGCTCCTCCGCTAGGAGCCTGCTTCTTCCTCTCCCACTCCCCCTGCTTGTGTTCCCTTTCTCGCTGGCTGTATCTATCTCTGTCGAATAAATAAAATCTTAAAAAAAAAAAAAGAAGTTCTGTGAATTTAAACTTAAATCTATATATCAAATAATTATTGTTCTTTATCATGTCTCATGAAAGAATGTTTTGCTAGCCCTATTACCGATCTTCTAGCTATTTAACTGTATTTAAGATCGATATCCTCAAAAAAACCCCAAATAATAATAAAATTCTCATTTTCACAAAACATGTTTTCAGAGGAGTATAATTTCCTTTAAAAGGTTCATCATAATCAGTTGTTTATTAACATGGGGCTAAAACAGTTCCTGGAGTTTGACAAGTGTTCCTTAATAGCACACTAAAGATCCTCCATCAGTTGGGCCAGTGTTTATTGATTATTGAGTATGGTAGAACACAGTGCTAGACATTGGGGGGGAAAATATAAAATATCTGGAAGACACCTTTGCAGAGAGGCCTGATTAAAAAACAAATAGATAAGCAGCTCTGTTCACTTGTCTCCAAAGTGGTCTTCACCTGTCTGAAAGATTGCAGGTGCTTATAAGGAAAGCAGCTTGGGCCTTGCAGGCAAGTAGGAAAACTTAACATTCCCTTTTAGCACTTAAAGGTGGTCTTTCTAGAAACAAATCACCTGTGCTTTCTCAGCAGCATGACTTATCTGCAAAATGAGGTTTCGATAGTAGCTAGCCCATATGCCTAATAACGTCCTCAGCACTAAGTACTCAGTTCTTATTTTCACTTATTTTTCCTCATTTTTCTCTCTTGATAACACCTACTTACAGAGTTTTTATAAAGATCAAATGAGAAAACCTATCTAAATGCCCATGAGTTGAAGACCTTGGAATGTAATAAGTACTCAGTGTTAGTTCAGTTCTTGATTGATTGATTGACTGATTGATTTTTTAGATTATTTACTTATTTATTTATTTGAGAGCTAGAGGTCATGCAGGATCAGGGGGTGGGGCAGATACAGAGGGAGAGGGACAAGCAGACGCCACACTGAGTGCTGAGCCCCACATGGGGCTTCATCCCAGACCCCGAGATCATGGCCTTAGCCGAAACCAAGAGTAAGACCTAAATCTGCTAAGCCACTCAGGTGCCCCTCAGTTCCTTGAACTTTAAGTTCCTGAAGAGAAATCTTCCTGCTCAGTCTGTACTTTTAGGGATTATCCACTAATATCACTTCTCATGTGTGAACTTATATTTATGTGTTATTGAGGAAAGGAAATATAGCGTTAATGGGTCGTGCATTAATTTCTGTATTGTAATTCAAAGGAAGCATGTGCTGTGCATTTACTTTTGTAGACATGATGCTGGGATTCTTTAATAAAGCTCTTAGCTCTTCTGACTCTGGTAGCAGTTTGAACGTTTCAAAAGCTGTCCACATAGATGGATTTAATGAATGTATATTAAAAATATCTGATTAAATGGAATGTTTCTAACAGTTTGAGTAGTCAGGTGATGAAATTTCAAGTTAGCAAACTAATTTTTCTAATAGTCCTGTAATTCATAGTTACATTCAGAAATTTTCCCATTTACCAAATGGCATCCAGTGAAGCAATATTTTTGACCCATGGAAACCCTGCTAACCAAAGGAACACCAGAACAGTCATTATAAACAAATATGTACAAGTTTCATCTTTGGTCTATTTGTTCAACTATATGGTCATTCGTGTTGATTTCTGCATTTATCCCGTGTTTGTTTCTTGCTAATTACCACCACATAGAATAGGTCATTACAACTGATAGACTTGCATATTAATGAACTTAGAGGGCCTACTGGTGTGACAGGCCCTGGGAAGACAGATTTGAATAAGATAGTTCCTCATCTGAGGGAGCTGCCAGGCTTCTCCCTGCCAGGAGCTGCTGTCACCCTCATTATTATCCTAGAGAACCTTATGCATCCTTACTTAGGTTGGGCTTTCTCAAATAGTCACATTTCTAACGTAGAATAAAGCGTACAGTGGTAATAAAAAACATTTGCTCCATATAGCAAAGGTATAGGGGATGGTGCTTGTCCAATACAGGTCCTATAAACATTGCAGGCTCACCTCTGAGCCCACCATGTGCTTGAACTTGAATGCCAGCCCTAGGCAGCCAGTCAGGCAATGTCCCATTGTAAATACAAGTGATTGACACATACTCTTCTCATTGTACATGCTCTTTCTTGTCTCGCAGGATCTTGGATTTCTGGTTTCATAGGACTCCGCTTTGGTGCTGGCCTTATGAAAGGCCTTTTTAGTGGTCCTGCTCCCCATCTTTGGCTCATCAAATGGTGATTTTTCAGATTTCTTCCCTGTTTAGATTTTGGAGTCCCTCACAAACTCCCAGAATAATTCCCTTTTCCTCAACGTAGGCCATGAATTCTAACTATAAGATGGTCTCCCGACTCCCTTTCAGAAAAAGTAGGTTTGGGAAAAGAAAAAGTAAATTTAGCATGGAGAATTCAGGAATGAGAGAGGGTTATCCCTGAGCAGAGTTTTCAGGTATGAGTCAAAGATGTAAAGGAGGAAGATGTTGCACAGATATGAAATAACCACACCTAAATTAGATGGGCAAGTTGTGGAGGTTAAGCATTACTAGCTAACGGTTAAGACAGAAAATTTTAAGAATAATTTGCAGTCATGTTTTTGACCCAGAATCAATTTGAACTATTGCTTTATTTTCATTTATACATAGTTGGTAGAAGGAAATGTTGCCTGAGGAACCACATCTCGTTTGGATTATTTACTGTCCCTTTCATATTGTTGCAACCTCAGGAGACCTTCCTTGCCTTTTGTGGACCTGCAGGGAGAAACCCATGGAGGTGACTACAGTTTGAGGAAGGAAGGGAGTGAGAAAGATTAATTAGAAATAGCCCTGCAGGTGAAGAACAAGAAAATTTAGGAAGGGACAGTTATTACAGTGCAAGCAAGAAATCATGAAGAAATGCTGAACTAAGTCAGTACCAGTATGATAGGAGAGGTAGGAAAGCAATGAGAGTTATTAAGACAGTGGAATTGGCAGAACTCAGAGATAACTGGATATGGAGGGTAAAGCGAAGGAGGAATTGAGAAAGGCATTTCAATTCTACCAGCCCAGCTAAGGAATATAGAGTAGAATGAGGGAAGAGCAAGTAGGTTCAGGTGGGCATGCTGATAAGGAGAGGTATCTAACATGCATAAGAGAGACATGAGGCTAGAGCTCAGGACAGAAGGTACAGCCATGCATCAAAGGAGCCAATAGTAGTGAACTTGGTAGTTGAAATCTTGAGAGTAGGCAACATTACTTACAGAAAATGTGTAGAGAGATAAAAGAAGAGAGTGAGGATGGGTGGCTGGAGACAATACATTTAATAAAAAAGCAGAGGCAGGGAAATTAAGACGGAAGATCTGAGTCTTTATAGAATCAGAACAGGATTGGGCCACAGAAGCTGAGGGGAAAGAGAGGCTTAAGGAGTAAGGCATCAACTGAAGTTTGGAAAATGTTCCATGTGTTCAGCAATTTTAATTGTGACTTTAAGAAGTTTCAGGAGAGTGATAGAGCAGAAAAGCAGACAATGAGCCCAAGAATGCATAGAATGTGGAGTAGGCTACTCTTCAGAGTATCTTGAAGGAGAAGGGATTTCTATCTGAGCTAGCAAGCTATGGGAAAAGCAGGTGCAAAGAATTCTTTTTTTTTTTTTTTTTTTTTGGAGTGGTAGCAGAAGATACATGGATTGAAGGGCTTTGATTGGGCAGAAGATAAATTGTGAGGGTGGTATGGAGTGTTCCAAGCAAGCTGAGTCACTGAAAGGAGAAGAGAGAAAAGCTGAAGGAACCTCCCTGGATAACACGGACAGCTGAGAAGGGGGCAACACAATAAGCCATGTGCATGAGACCACAACAGAAATCCAGAAGAGAACAGAGCAAACCTTCTCAAACTTAAATGAGCATAAGAATTACCAAGGGATTTTGTTTAAATGCATATTCCGATTCACCATGTCTGGGGTTGGACCTATGATTCTGTATCTCAAACAAGCCCTCTGGTGACGCCCATGCTACTGGTTCTCTGCCCACCATTTGAGAGATAAGGACGCAGAGCAAAGTGCATGAGTGAGGCAGATGGGTTTTGAACGTAATCAACATAAATGCAAAGCAAGGAGCTAGTTTGACAAGTCGGAAAACATGGCAAAAAGGCACAACAAGAATGAATTCTCCAAGTAGTTCATATATTCATTAAGAATGTACCAAAGTCTTATTTAACCTGCATCTGCCTCTCCTTTGCAAAGCATAAAACAAGCATGTTAGGTCCAGTCTCTGAGAGTTTAAGGATATCTTAAAATGTACAAGAAAACAGAATCAAAATGCTAGTAATTAATACATAGAAGCATAATTATTTCAGAAATAAACAATGGTCAACACTTGTTAGAGATAGTAGCTGGACAGCTCAAATACTTCTTTGGATTAATTTTTTTTAGATGGAGATGTCGTGAAGGGTTTTCAGCTGGCCATTCATTTTGAAGTTGAATACATACTGAGTGATTATCAACCATCTTCCCTACATTCATCACTAAAAGAAGCCATGACAGATGTAAAGTTTCCATCAATTTGAGAATAGTAGAGGGAAAATGAGGCTGCCCCTTGAATCTAAGTGATCCTATCTCTTTAAGCCTCTTTCACAGTGGAGAGCTACATGAAGCCCGAGTCTGAAATCATTTGGTTCAGACAGAAGAGACATGACAAGGAACGAGTGTCATGACGAGAGAAACAATGTTGGGTGTTCAGAGATTACCTAATGGTCTTAGGCATTTCCTCCTGTTTACTGAATCAGGGTCTCCCCCTCCCATTCCCCCCGCTATTGCTACTGCTCCGTCATGTTAGCCGATGGATAACACATTGCTTGTGCCATCCTTACGTCCATCACATCCCATGTGCTCATAGCTATTCAAGGGCATTGGAGCACAAAAAGATTGGCAAGAGCAAGTTCAGTGTCTTTAGAAACTTGCTAGCTGGTTGAGAAGAAAGGGTTAAACATAAAACTACATTATGAAGTAGCACTGGCCATAGAGTCCTTTGCAGAGTAGAAGTCCTTAAAATTCTACTAGAAATACAGACTGAAAGAGAGTTTGATGCTGATGAGAGTTTGTAAGATACCATAAATGAAAACTTCTCTTCCACAATAGGAAGAGGACAGCAGGCAAATTGTAATGGTTCTGAGTATTACTGCAGTAAATAAATCTGTTCTAAAGTTTTTAAAATTTCCTTTTATTATTTTTAACCATTGAACTATTTTGTATCATAAAAACTATTACTGATTCAAGGACTTAGAATTCCTCAGGGGACAAATAAGGGAATATTATTGTAGATATTACAATGTTTGCTACGGTCAGTTTAGTGCAATTGCTAGTAGGGAAGTCAGCGATCATTTCAGAAATCAGCGGATCACATTAATGACAAGTTGGAACTGACATTGAATGATGTGAGTAGTTTGAGCACTGCCAAAATAAGATATTCTGGGTTTGGATGGAAGCTGAGACGGTTAACAGCATAAATAAAAATGTAGAGGAGGAAACAGTTCAGGGTTCAGGTGTGTTTAAACCACAATGAGAAAATCAATATGCCTGGAGAAGAGGGTTTTGATTGAGTGAAAATCAATTTGGCAAGGCTGATTATAAAGACCCTTGCATTTTGGGTTAGGTTCTATGAAGATTGAACTATGCATTAATTGCATCCAGAGGGGAACAAATAGGGAATATGTCTGTAGCATTCTGACCAAACCATTACTTTCATTTTTTAAAAAATTTCATTGTTGCTTCTCTTTTTAAAAATAACACAAGCACATGGGGAACATTTTATAATATATAAAAAAAAGTAAACAAAAGAAAGTTAAAACCACTCATAAATGCAGTGACCAGATAATGCAGTCGATAGTAGGAGTATCCTATGCCATTTTTTCTTAAGCGAACGTGCATTCACACACTCATTTTAGAAAAGTCCACTCACTCCATGTCATAGTGGCTATAAACTAAACTCCTAAGAGGTAAGTAAGTTAATATAAATGTGTGTAGCAGGCTAGAGTGGGTGAGGTGTTGAAGATGCAGTCTTTCACATAGACACATTACAAATTAAATACATAGAATGTTCTTTGCCTTCCATGAGGAAATATGCTATTTTCTCACACTACACCCTTGTACTATGTTTTATTTCAAACATATAGCCCTATCTGGGTCCATTTTTAATGTTACCACACTTGATGGGAACACGGGTATAAAAAAATTTTATTTTGTCAACTCTAACCTTAGAAAAACAGCCGATGAATGGAACCTGACTGTAAGCCTCAGGGTGTGGGAGTCTGACAGAGGGCTTCCGACTGAGGGTGCAGCCACCACTGAGCAGCAGCTACTGCTGCCAATCAGGAATGGGGATCAAAGTTGGCAAATCCTGGTAGTTTTCAAAAGAAGACAGAAATCCGGTACTTATGTGTTACTTTCTGACTTTTTAAAGATAGGTATTAATCATTTTAACAAGAGAGTCAGAATTCAAAAGTGAAAAAAAAAAAGAAAAACACATTCTAGACTCTATAGTTGGTGCCTTGTGCTTACACATACCCACAAAACAAAATAAAACAATAGCAACGAAACTTCCTGGTTCTTTACAGTTAGGAAATGATACTCCCATGCGTCCTTTCTGGCAGAAAATCTTGGATGGGTAATAGACATTTCTACTTACTAGACTTTCCCATCCTTAGATGTGACCTGATATAATATTTACATTTATATTAGCATATTATGAATCTTTCATTGTAAAAAACTCATTTGGAAAGTCTGTCGCATTTCAAAAATATGCTTCCTGAATGTATATTTTGTTGATTTGAATAGGTATTTACCCACTGGAGGAAGATCTATTCCCAAATGCCACTTAGGTTATTTTCAAGAACTCCCTACTGAATATTGATGCAGCCGTGTGCCTTTGCAGAAGCGGGAACAAAGCCGGCTGTGTCGAACCTTGGAATCACAGTGAGTAATTAGCACGACGTCTGTAATCAGGGAAAGGTTAGGTTAGGAAAAAAGGAATATAAATGTCCATGACACACAAAAAGGAACAAGAGAGAGATCATCTAAACAAGAACAACAAGAACAAAAAGAACACTTGAACTTTAAATGTAAAAAACAACTGGTTTTTATATATTTATTTACCTTATCTTCTCCACTTCAATCATAAACTTTTCTCTTACTGAAAAACCCTAGTCATGTGATACTATACTTTTATCTACTTGTATCATTAGTATTGCTTTTAAATAAATATGCTTCAACTACTCCAGGTTGACAAAAGAGAGCTTTCATAGTCAATCAAGATTGCCTCAGCACAGAAAACACAAAATAACTTGAAATGAATGAAGTACTATCTGATTTTAATCATTAGCAAAGATGGTGTAAACTACAACAAAATGTCATGAATAGAAATATCTAACAAATGAAGTTGTTTCAACAAAACTTTGTATTTGGTCTATTGTGAAAATACAGATAAAATCCCAAGCAGGAAACAGGTATCTTTTACTTAGCCTCATTATACGGCTTCTTAAAAATCTAACTGAAATATTTTTGAAATCAAACTATGGATCTGAAATGGCTCATTATTTAAAGAAACAAAGAAATTAAATAATTTTAAAAATCTTATGCGAACTTCCAATTTTTCTGATTCCCAAGTTTGTATTGTATGTGTTTGGTTTTACTCAAATTAGAAATGTCATTTTTTTCCACATTGGGAAAAAAAAATAGATTAGGTTTTGAGGCGCCTGCCAAGATCCAAGTTTCTAGTCTTTATCTTGCCTTTTCCTATTTGGAATTAGCTTGAAAAAATCCTTTAACAATATCTCTCGTGATTTATATACATGCCCAGGGATTATTTTAATCAACGAGGGAGGAGAAACACTTGTTTACGGTCCCAAGACTTTTTTTTTTATCCTAGTATTACTGATATTATTATTTCTACCACCTGAATTTTGGACACTGAGATTAACACTTTTAGCAATGTACAACTTTATAAATTGGCTAACTAATCTTTACTAATGTATAAGTTAATGTTTGGGATTCTTTCTGCAGTGACAGTGAATAGGAAAGCAGCTGAACTTTTGACAGAAGAAAAGTGGAGAGAGCCTTTTTATATTACTTCATGGCCTTGGTGAGTTTATCTAAAATGGGGAATAAGGATGGATTATCTCTAAGGTGTCCCTGGTTCTCTTCCTGATGAGTAGATGTAGGATGAAGCCCTTACTAAGCCAAAGAACAGAATCAGAGTACCTCTACAGGTATTTTTCTAATCCACTGGTTGATTGAGTGGTTTAATAAGAATTTATTAAACAACATCTAGATGTCAGGCACTGTTTTAGACACTAGTGATGCAATAATTAACAAACAGACATTGTCCATTTATCACTACAAACTTAATGTCATAAGATTTACATGATAGAAAGGAACAAAAACATATGATTACATAAGTAATTAATTAGTTATAATTCTAGGTATTATGAAACTGCACATAAAAGGAGATCTGATCTAGTCTTGAGTAGTCAAACAATAACGTCACGTAACAAATACCCTCAAGGAAGTGCTCTTTAAGATGGGTTCTGAAATAACAAAGATGTGAGATGGTCCAGCCCAAGGAAGATGGAAGGAAGGTTCTCATGTGAAGGCTTAGACCAAAATGAGTCCTATAGGTCTAAGAAGTTTGAATTAAACCAGTGGTTCTAGATATCAGCTAATAAACACATGAATGGCAAAGATGTGGCTGGAGAAGTGTGTAGGGGTCAATCAAGCAAGTTCCCTTGGAGCTACAGAAATCTTAACCTCTCTACTTATTTGATGGCAGAAAGAGATGGGAATTAGTTTGAAGGTGTGAATAGTTTAGGTGAGAGACGGTGTTGGTTCAGACTACTGTGATAGTAATAGACTAGAGAGAAGTAGAAAGACTTAAGAGATATTTGGGAGATAGAATGAGCAGAAATTGGTTGTCAACTGGATGTAGTAGGTGAGAAAGAGAAAGGGACAAAAGGTAACATCTAGGTTTGGGGTTGAACAACTGCCTGGATGGTGGTACCATTGATCAAAATTAGAATCTATCCCAGAGAAGGGATGGGTGTAGGTGAAGAAGGCTTTACCAAGGCAAAAGTTGCTGTCATGTAAAATCATTCCTGAAAAGCCACCCTATGGGATCTTTGCATTTGGAAATCTAGTTTTACTTAATATTTCAGTGTTTTCTCTCTCCCCCATGTTCTTCCACTCTCCCCTACCCCAACATGGTTACTCTAAAGGTGTTTGAGGCCATATATATATTTGAGAGAACCAAAGGAGAAAGAGAATATTCTTTCCCCCTCCCTTAAGCTCCCCTGTGTAATTGCACTTACTTATTTTCACACCTCCACAAAAATTTTAACAAGATCAGCCCAGTCCTCATCATCTTCCTTTTCATATGTTGATCTTACAAAATCTCTTCAGTCAACTGTGCACAAGTCAGTGCTCCAAAGGTATGAAAAATATATGTGAAATATGGATACACTTTGAAATATAAATACTAATGATATTTTTGGGCAATTCACATTGAAACACAGAGCTCATTGGTACACAAAAGAAAACGCTGGCTAGTAAAATTGCTATTTTGACTTTCCACCTGTGTGGTAGCAGGCAGTGGATTTCCAGCCTCTGTAGTTCTCTTTTTTTTTCTTTTTAATAATAAAAGTTCATATTATTTGACTTGATGTACCTTGTAAATAAACCAAACAATTAGTTGTGATGACCAAAATCAATCAAGCAATCACCAAATATTGATTGAGCGCCTACCATGGCAAAGTCAATATACTGGAAAGAGTGAGGAGCTACAAAGAAGTGTACAAGTTTTTCTCACAGAACTTTCTGTCTAGCTGGTGGGACACGATCTGAACATATTTTAAAAAGATGATTTTTACACACAAGTGATTACAAGGAGGGATAAATAAAATGATACAGCAAGTAAGAACAGGTTCATTGTACCATGTATACATTCTACTAGTTGCAAGAAAAGAGAAATTTTGTGCTTTGGAAATTTGGTAAAATTTATGGAAGATAAAGGTTTTGAGCTCAATGCTACAATATAAATAGATTTTAGCTAGAAAGAGAGGAAATGAAAGAAAGGGATGGTATGATATTCTAATTATGAGCAGCTCAAGAGTAAACTGTGGTGTTGTGGGGGATGTATCAACAAGATTAAAAGCTAGGAAATTTGTGTTCTAACTCAACTTTAACAATAATTACATATATGTGCAAAAGCAGTAACCTTCTCTGGACCTCCATTTTCTCACTGGTAAAATGAGGGAATTGGATTAAGTCTTCTCTACAGAATCTTTGAAATTAAACATTAGTTTGTATTAAAAAGAGTACGTTCTTACTTGTCCAGCATTGTATGAAATCGACAAAAGGTAGAGAATTTGGAAATATGCAGATTATAGTTTAAATCTGACAGGCCAGGATTCAAATCTTGGCAGACCCATTTGGTATCTAGCAAACTTGGACAAGGTACTTAACCCTGACGTCCCTTTACTCTTCATTGATCAGTTGATAGATGTTATAGCTGTAAATATAGATATTAACATGGATAGTCTTTTCAATAGTGAAAATAATATGTAACAGTGCTCTTTTAGATAGCTGGTTGTACAGGAGGCACGGAAAAATTTTTTGGTTATATCCCTTGGTATCCATGGATGAAAGCCCTAGGTTGCAGTCACAAGATCTGAGTTCAAATCTCTGATATGCAACAGACTGAGGGTCTGAAACTAAAAGGGATTTGAACATGTTCCTTGTTTACATATATCTCAGTATAACTCAACATTTTACAGGAACGAAAGGTCAAAATATATATGGGACAATATGAATTGTGTAGAATTCAGCAGTTGACAACACCAAACAGTTAAAGAATGCTGTAGTTATCCCTGTTTCATAGTATTTTTTTCTTTTAACTAGACATATATTCCCCTCACACCATTCCCCACTGATGCTTGTGATAACTTACGATTCCTCTTCAGTGTGCTTTGAGATTCTTGGATACTGTTTAGGCTGCATAACATTTCCACTCCACTGTGCTAATTAACATCACAATGAATAATTATCAGCAGCTTCACAATTGTCTCTAGCATACTGTTTTTATTTCATTATTTTTATAGATTATGAGGAGAGCAACATAAAACACACCACCAGTTTTCATGCCAAGAATACTTCATCTAACTAAGAAATGCCATGCAGTACATTTCAGAAATAAATGCCACTCATAAACACGGTATTCTAATGCATATTGAAGTTTCATGTACTAAAGATTGGAGTAGCTATCGGTAGTCAATGAATAATGGATAGGAATGATTAATGACTTTGTGAGATAAGGGATAATTAGATTTGGCATGTGCATCCACCATTTAAGCAAATTGGTATGTGGAATGCGTAGTTGAAAGAGATACAGACAAATGACATTAAGCTTTGATGATTCAAATGGGTCTCCTGAGAATGGATGATCCAAATTCTTTTCTAATTTTCCTCCAACAACTCAACACAACCATAAAGGTAACAATGGATCTTATTTTTATGCTAGCAATGGTTGCCTCAGCAACAGAGTGACAGACTCTGAAGCCCAGCAAGCCTCTTCACACTTTTCTGCCTTCAGGTCATTCACCCTTCTTTTCCCACATCTCTTGTCATTTATTCAAATAATGCTTTACAATCCCACTACCTCTGGGCAGGGTGATGTTGAGGAACAATAAAAGCTCTTGGCAAAACTGTAAAGAAGGAACAGTTTTCTATAACATCTCCTGCCAATCCCCCATCCTACCTCCTCAGTGCATGCCCACAGCCATACACATAGGCAAGTGCACCTGTAACTGCTCGTGTGGTACCCTATGGCTACTCACCTCTTCTCAAAGTGGTACATTAATAAGGACTACCCTTTGCAGGTGATGGGAAGTTTTGGCTCCTCTTTATTTTTAACAAACATTGATGCCCCACTTCCCTTGTTTGAGCATTCTAGTTAAATCAAGGAATTAATCTATGCCAATGTGTTAATGCTCTACATTTCTAAATCTAAAGTAGAAACACACTGTATACCCTAATCAAGAGAGAGGCATGCCAAAAGTAATTTGTTACTAATAGTAGAGAAAATGCAAAAATTATATGAAGGAAATTTTATTTAAATTAGACTTTCTTCAATGTTATCAGTATAAAAAATGCTCACTTGTATTGAAATGTGCTTTTATTTTCTCTTAGCAGAAATGAAATAAATGCAGTTAAAATTAAAATGCAGTAACCTGAGTGGGCTGGGGAGTGAGCGTGGGTGTGGCGGTTGGTGGCACATAAAGAAGGTCTAAATTATAAATACAAGTCTTTAAGAAAAAATGTTGGTGGAAGTTAATTGATAAATGGGCTTCTTCTTTTTTTGGGAGTGGGGAGGAGCAGAAGAAGAGGGAGACAGAGAGAGAATCCCAAGTAGGCTCCACATCCAGCATGGAGCCCAGTGCAGGGCTTGATCTCACAACCCTGAGATCATGACCTGAGCCGAAATCAAGAGTCAGACACTCAATCTACTGAGCCACCCAGTCACCCCATAAATAGGTATATTCTTAATAAACATTTATAATTTTAAATGGATTCATGTAGACTTAAGAAAACAAATGAATGGATTCTATTAGAAATTAGAGTGAGGTATTCATTAAATCAAATGCCTGCCCATCATACTTTCTTTTGTCCATGTATTTAGAAGGGCAAAACACAAAAGGAATAATCGTGACTAGGAACCAAAACACATTATTAGGTGCTATGCAAATGCCTGGTACCTTATACACAGCTCTGGTAAATTCTAGTTTTTAGTAGCTTATATGGGACCTTATATTTTGCCCAAAAATCTTAACATTAAGAACTTATCTCCCTCAGACTAGTCACATAAATAAAAAAAAAAGTAGAGACAAGAAGAATCTTATGATGGCCAGTTCTAGAAACCTAGCCCTTGCTGAGCTCATCCACCAAGGGAAGGGAAGATAGAGAAGATGGATGTGTAGATAGAAGGGAAGAGAGAAGAGAGATAGAGGAGATGGGTGTTTATGATTTAATCTACATTCAACATTAGTGAGAATGACTTCGTTATTGTTTGCTGACTAATCAGATCAGAAATGTTTTCCTTGGGCCATAGTGTGGGATTGGGGATGAGAAGTAAAGCTAGGATGGTTGTGGGAAGAAGAGGGCAGAAAACATGATCAAAAATATATCCTATGAAAACACTTAAAATAATGAGAATTTGAGGCTAATAGAGGAGACATTTGGGAACAGAAGAACCATTCAGGACATTTAGATTAAACATACACACACACTTATAGTATGTATGTGTGTGTATAAATATAAATACAAACAGGTATGTATTTGGAAAAATGTATGTATTTGTATATATACAAATATATAAATCATGTATAACAACATGTAAAAATATAAAACAAAACAAAATATAGCATAAATACAATATGTAACATACAAATATTATATATACTTAATATAGAACTACATAAGTAAATATTAAACATGATATACAAATATACATATAAAATATATATACATAATATATATGATATGATATATAGTGTATATATCTGTGTGTGTGTGTGTGTGTATATAAAATCCAGCCCTTAGTGACACACACATACATACACCCCATGCATATTTAATAGTCACTTAGGGAAAAAGATTGATAGCTATCTGCACAGTAACCTATGAAAGCAACCTGTAGTAATCAAACTAGTTGTTTTTATTCATGGAATAATGAATCATGAATCACCAAACATGAACAAAATATTAAAGAAAATACCAGGGTGGGGAAACACACAGCTGACTAGGCAGAAATAGAAATAATACAGAGAAGAAAAGAGCATCTACAAGATAGATTTAGTGTGTTCACAGGAAAACAAGCATTTATGGCATTTATAAAAGAGACTGCTGTCAAAGAAAAAAAGAGTATTAAAAGTACCTAGACAATTTTTAAAGTCAGCATACAGAAAGAGAAGTAAGATGAACAAAGCCAAGGATCTAGCTGTTGATCTGAAATAGAAAAAAATTGACAAAACGCCCTAGAAGACAAAAAGAGAAACAGACAAAGGGAAGGATAATAAAAGGAGAGATTCTTCCGAAGGAGGAAAGACCCAAGACTCTAGATATCATCGAATAGGAGGAGTCCTAGATGAAAAGAGCTGAGAAGATGAACAGGAAGAAACAATGGAATAAATAATAAAGATGGTCTTAGGTAAAGAAAGATATATCTTCATATTATAGACACATAGAAATGCTGATTAGAATGAAAAAGACCCATACCTGTGACTGACATAACTTCATAGGATAAAGAAAAATTCCATGACCCTCCATAGAAAAAAGAAGTACAACATACCACAGGAATCTTTTGGCAGGTTGACTTTGCAGAAGAACACTACTGCTGGGACGCCCGGGTGGCTCAGTTGGTTAAATGTCTGCCTTTGGCTCAGGTCATGATCCCAGGGTCCTGGGATCAAGCCCTGCATCAGGCTCCCTGCTCAGCAGGAAGTCTGCCTCTCCTCCCACACATGATCTCCCCCACTCATGATCTCGTCCCTGCTCGTGCTCTCTCTCAAATAAATAAATAAAATCTTAAAAAAAAACACTACTGCTAAAAAGATAATAAAGATACAACTTGAGGAAAATGGTATCTACTCAGACAAATTCTCAGTGAGGCATAAAGAAAAAAGCAAATCCAGTGTTTCAAATGTTTAAGGACCTCATATTGAAAATGACCTGACTACGACCCCTTCAGGGTCTGAGCATGCCTTCCCCAGCTGCTGGACTGCTGACAGTTAGCAGCTGGTCTTCCCCACCCATCACCCCAATATTGTCCCAACATTATGCCTCCTCGGTTTAACCCACACCCAATGGCGATTCCCTTGTTCCAATTTTGGACAATTCTGAAGGAGTATCTCTGGTCAAGAAATCCTCATGAGATCATGTGAGGCATTTGTTATAACTAATTCACAGCCCAGCTTTTCCTTTTACCTCAACTCTGCTTCTTTGTTCAATCCATCCTCCTGCCCCTGCATCCCACACTAGGCTGATCCTTAGGAGGAAGACCCAATCAATTCAACTTCCTGAACACAAATCTCTGTCTCAGAGTCTGCTACCTGGGGAAACTCACCTGCAACAGGAAACTACAGAGCAAAAAATTTTTAACAAAGTATTCAAGAAGAAAATGACAAGATAATTATGCATTAGAGGTCCCTGAAATTACATGTGTGTGTGTGTGTATATATATATATATATATATATATACACATATATATATATATGAAGTAAGTTCAAAAAAAAAAAGAAAAGTCACTAGATGCTGATGTTTAGGATAGTCTTCTTTGAGGGGCACCTGGGTGGCACGGTCGTTAAGCGTCTGCCTTTGGCTCAGGGTGTGATCCCAGCGTTCTGGGATCGAGCCCCACATCATGCTTCTCCGCTGGGAGCCTGCTTCTTCCTCTCCCACTCCCCCTGCTTGTGTTCCCTCTCTCGCTGGCTGTCTCTCTCTGTCAAATAAATAAATAAAATCTTTTAAAAAAAAAAAAGGATAGTCTCCTTTGAGCATTAAAATTTCAGTATCATAAGATTACATTTCTTTACAGTTTTAATTTTAGTATTTGGGTTACATATTTATACAATTTAATATATTTACATAATTTAAAAACTGTAAATTGTTTTTATTGTCCTTATATTTTTGGAATCAACCCATAGTAAAACTGGAACAGAACTAGTTGCACTAAAGATGTGAAATTTATAAACTTAGAAATTTTAAAATAAAAATATAAGCAATAAACTTTAGGAAACAAGGGAGAAAACACATAGTTGGTTAAGTCACTGTATGATTAATTTTTCAAAGACTGGAATCAAATAATACTGTCAAAAATTAGTAAATCATGAAAAAAATCAAAGTATTTATTTTAAGCATATAAAGGACAGTACCCAGAGAAATTAAATTCAGAAACTATGAAAAGAAATTATCCAGAGTAGAAATGGATATGAATGTGGAAGAAATTTTGTACTCTAAATTTGAGACTCATCTATACAGATTTTTTGAAATTTTGTAGATAGTTTTTAATTTGAAATATAACTCTAAATAAATTAAAGAGCACCCATATCAATAAAAGACTAGGTAAATAAATTGCAGTGAAATAAATTTTAATAGCCACTTATGGCCCTCAATTTAGATAATGCTCATACCTTCTGAAAGTGCTTTCACATGTTGTTGAAGCAAAAATCATTTATTGATCACTTCTTCTGGGCAAGCCATTGCTTTCCCTATTAAGTCATTTGTTTTCATCCCTGAGACAGGTAAAGGAAAATGTCTTTCGTCCTTTTGACAGTTAAGCAAACTAAAACAGGGCACCTGGCTGGCTCAGTCAATGTCTGCCTTCCGCACAGGTCATGATCCCAGGGTCCTGGGATCGAGTCCCATGTTGGTCTCCCTGCTCAGCAGGGAGAGTGCTTCTCCCTCTCCCCCTGTTGCTCGCCCTGCTTGTGCTCTCTCTCTGTCAAATAAGTAAATAAAATCTTAAAAAGAAACAAAACAAAACGTAAAACAGAAAGTAAGTTGCTTTGCCTAAGGTCATCAAATTCATCCTGGTGGTGCTTAAGCTGTGTTCTCTGGACTCCCAGACCCAGATTCCTGTGGCTAGCCTCTCCTCCCAATTAATGGGAACTAAATGACAACCAAAGGAGTTAATCAGGAAGAGCCAATGTGAGAAACAGATAAAAGTCCATAGACGAATTGGGAAATGCATAAGCAATTAATATTTTCTACCTGACTTTTTTTTGCCAGGCACGGTGGTAGGTGCTTACATAGATTTTATTTCATTAATCCTCACAATCCCTATGAAATAAATAGTATTATCTCTGGTTAATATGTTAGCAAATTGAGGCTCAAACTAGCTACTTATGACAGTTTACACAGCCAGAAAATGTCAGCAAACTATCCAATTCTCTAACTTGTGGGGTTTTTTTAATAATAATTTTTTATTATGTTATGTTAGTCACCATACAGTACATCCTTAGTTTTTGATATAATGTTCCATGATTCATTATTTGTGTATAACACCCAATGCTTCATGCGATACGTGCCCTCCTTAGTACCCATCACCGTCCTCTAACTTATGTTTTTTCCCTTAAGCAGAGTTTCTCAGCCTCGGTCTTATTGACTGTTTGGGCTGGATAATTATTTCTTGTGGGGATGTTTAACAGCTTCTACCCACTGGATGCCAGTAGCATCCCCACCTCCATTTGCAACAACCAAAAATATTTCTAGATGCCCCAGGGGATGGGATGAAGGGACCAAGCTCTGTTGAGAACCACTGCCCTACAGGTGTGGATTACCTTCTTGACCTTTATTATATAGCGGAATATCCCCCCAGTGGGATTCTAGTTCCTTGAACTTGGATTCTCTTTAGCTTTCTCTTTGTTCCTTACTGTGGTGAAATTCTTATTGATGATGTTGAATTTTATCTGGGTCTTGTGAGTCTGGAGCACAGCAATGATTAGACAAACCCTCCATCCCTTTGTGTTCAGGAAAAGACTTACTGGGAGGAACCACCGTTCAGCATTTGACTTAGATAAAACAACAGATGTTCTACTTGTTCACCTCTGACAAGGCCAGACACAGACCCACCAAATTCCCACTCTTTGTCTAACAAATGATTAAATGAACTGTTTTGTCCCCACTGATAAATGTGAACAAAATACTTGTAACCAAATTCATTAAGTTTCTGTCCTCCCAGAGCCTACGTATAACCCCTCTTTAAGGTCTCTACCCTGAGAATAGACAGACCTCCTGATAAAACCTTTTCCTGATCCACTGCCTGGCCACTTTACCCTCGCTCATTCACTTCATCAGACCTCATCTTTTTATAGCTTTGTTTAATCCTCTTATGAAGAAAAGAGCCTTTCTGGCTAATCTTTGAGAAGCTGGCAATCTTGTGGTTAGATGTTCTTCTTATTGCAACAGCCCCCTCTTGCTATTACAATAATTCATCCCCCCACTCCACTCCAATTCCTAGATCCAGATTTTTTTTTATTTGAGATTATGATACCATATAGAAACAAGCAAAAAAGAAGCCAATGACTTGATATCTCTGTCATTTAGGACACAATCAAAATACTGCACTTAATCTAAAATACAATTTTAATTTTAAAAAAGTATGTGGAATGTACATTGTAAATATATAACTGAGTAAAAAAAAAAAGGTATTTCATTCAATGACTTCAAAGGTTGCTCATATTCACAGCCTTCTAAGTGGACTTGCTGGGAACCCTCAGGCTAGAAGCAAGAGTAAAAAGCTGCTCAAGAACTAACATCTAGGCATTTGTCAGCATGGACACAATTGACATGTCAGCTGAGTATTAAAATGGTCAGGGCAAAGCTAGCTGAAGTGAGTGACTCTAAATGAGAAAACAGTGTGATGAGATTCATTGCCTGAGGCAGAGAGCCTTGGCTTAAACTGCCTCCCAAAGGTCTGGATTGATGAGAGGCCAACTGGTCTCCAAGAGCAGTCTCAGTGACTAAGAAATGGCTCACCACTGACAAGGTTAGTTCAAGGGAGCAAAGGTAGAACAGAAATAAAGCCAAAACTTGATCTGCCATGGAGAGGTTACCTTTTGTAGCCATGTCAGAACTATTCCCTGAGTGTATTTCTTCCATCCTGAAACCACTTTAATTCATTCTGTAATTTAACAGGAGGCAGAACCCATGCGGGGGTGGAGGTGAGGGTGAAGGAGGGAGAAATGGGGGAGCAAAACCAGTTCCACCAGTAGTTGAATTGTGTCTACAATAATTTTCTAGCCATTTTTTCATTTGCCTCTTCTGCTAATTATTGCCTTAAAAAATGATTGCTTCTCAACCCAATTTTTGGAGTTGGATCCAACTCTTCTTTTTTTTCCTCCTAGGACTCATGGTCTAGATCAGAATTTTCTGTTGCTACTTTAACATAAAACACCATTAATGACATGAATTGAGGTTTTTTCCACATAGCTAGGAATACCCAAAAGGAGGAAGAGGTACCACTCTTGATAAGAGGAGAGGGATTGCCTCAGTTCCTTGAATCAACCTCTCAACCAATCTTCTAAATCTTTCATCTCCATTTCTCAACCTTATACCCACACTCTCTTCCACTGATGAGTGGTCACACTAACATTGTCGTTGGGATTTTTTGGACCAACACTGGTCACGATCTTGAGTATTTAGAAGCCTAAAAGCATATAAAAGGATATGAAAAAAAAAAATAAAACTAACGGGCATGAGATAATAAGAAATGATAGGATCCATGACTGAATAATGTTGAAAGATACTAAGTTTCAATTATTTCTTTTGCAGATTTCTGTTATAATAAGTTTCTAATTTCTACACAGATCTATTTATAGGCTTAAAATTGGCTGTTGGTAGATCACAGTGATGTATCTTCTATGGTTTGTATATTGTTCCATCATTTGAATTAGATCCCTACATTTAAATTGAGAGTCGATGTAAAAAAAAAAAAACTATTTCTGATTTCTCTTTCTATGCTGGTAATATCTAGTCCACATTTCAGCAGAGAAACAATTGCTTGACCTTTGTAGATGCTCTCTTTTTCTGAGGGAGCATAGGCTTTCATGTTCACTACAGTCTATTGGATTATGCGTGCCTATTCAATCCATTTATATTACCTTCCAAGATTCTGCTGGCATCCAGGTTTGAAAACGCTAGTGTATAAGTGCTATGATTCTTTGATCCTACTCCAGATTCACACATCCACTATCTCCTTCCCCTGTATATTTCATCTATGTCACTTAAGACACACACATATTGATAATGAGTAGATTTTTTTCCAGGGATAAATAACCATTGAGGGTCTATGTATAACCCTGGGAAACAGCCTGGTCAAAGAGAGAACCAGGACCATGAAAAATAATGGGTCAGTCAATGTTATCCTGCATGGTCAGATTAATAATAACAATTATGACAAGACTAATTTTGTGTAATCTCAAAAGTTTATGTTGATCGAGACATGTACACAACTCAATAATTTACAATAAAATAAATGTTCTTCAACTTCATTTCTCCTCCAAACAAAGATAAGAATACATTAATATATCCTTTTTTAACTTGAATGTCTTATTTAAAATTTTGCATGTTCAGGTTTTCTTAAAAAACAATGACTAGAAAAGTTCTATAAATCTTCTAAAATTATAATAAGACAGTAATGGCACAAATCACAAGTACTGTAAAACTGCCTTAGGCATTATATTTTCTAGAAATTAGCATTTTAGAATACATTTTGAATTTATGATCAAGTGGTAATGCATAAGAGCATGTTGACTTAAATTTTAAAAGATGTTGCACTGTGTGTGTGTGTGTGTGTGTGTGTGTATACAATGATGTCAGCATAGCTTTAGCTGATGGAAATTATATGTATGTCCATGTCTTTAGATCTAAGAAATAAAGTTTAAGAAACTGGGTTATGTCAGGAATTAATCTGACCTGTGCCTTGAACGTGTCTAAATTACACTAAAACAAAAATTAATATATAAAACAAAAATTAATTTATATTTATACATATAATATATAATATCTATCAATCAATCAATCATCTATGCACCTATCTACCTAGTTTGAGTCACTGTTAAAACTGTATCTGTCCAAATTTATGGGCCAGGTTTTTAAAATATAGGCTTTAAGTTTCTATATATCTGGCATATAGTCAACCTTATGAATAGCCCTTAAAAGTGAAATAAAATAAAAATAAATCTGTAACCAATCCAAAAACATTTTTATTGGTCCTTTTTTATATATTTCCTTTTTTTCTTCTTTCTCTACTGAATCATTTGTTTTTAAACCTAGAGTCTTCACATTTGAAGGAAATTCAGCTTTGTAAACAATTAGACTAAGCAACAGATTGTCAACTAGGTGGTTTCTAGTCCCTTCAGGTTATAATACCCAAATAAAGTAATATAAAAATCATCAAGACAAAAGACTTGTACATTTCTGTTACCTCACAAAATTCTGTGTTTGGAGTTATAATAAACTTTGTTAATTAGAGATTATCAGAGTTTAGACATTTTTTTGAGAGAGAATGCATCTTCTAATGCAGCTTTATTTTAGGAAACTTTTTTCATTCATTTCTAATTTGTGCATAGTTTTCTCTTGGGGCTAGAGTCCTTGCTTTGGATGCCAAAAAAGCCATCTTGTAGGAAATCAGTCACTGTACGTCAGCACAGAATAGAAAAATATTCCCATCCTACTTCACCAGAAGATGCTGTCTGTGGAAATTATCAGTAATTCTAAGCACTTACACAATCACTGTTCAAAGTGACATTATCAGAGACATAGCATTGACAGGAAGAATCACAAAATGGTAAGAAAGATAAAGTAATTTGCAGAAGTACAGTAGGCCATCACAATGGTGCCAACACAGCTTTAGCTGATGGAAATTATATGTATGTCCATGTCTTTAGATCTAAGAAACAAAGGTTAAGAAACTGGGTTATGTCAGGAATTAATCTGACCTGTGCCTTTAATGTGTCTAAATTACACTAAAACAAAAAATTAAAGCCTTTGTGTTGCAATTGGTAGACAGGATCTCTTTCAAATAAGTTCACTTGTTTATTTGGAGTCTTTGCCTGTATATTTTTCCATGTAATCACTGAAAATTTGTGTAATGAAAAAACAACAACAACAAAACACAGAAGAGTGAATGATTTATCAGATACCTGTGTTTAACTTCAGCACATATTTTGTTAGAAAATACAAATATTTTGTTTGCCAAGGACTGATATTAACAATAGGCTTTGGAACCTACTCAATGATCCATAACTGAGCTAACCCATTTTGATGAGTTAAAGCATATGGATTTTTAGAATCACAGTGTGGCCATCTAAAAGAAAAATTAAAAGGAAGCACAATCAATAGTAAGGAAGACCTAGACCCTGAGTAGGTGCGAAGGATAAATGATAAAATATAAAAATCAGTTCTCTACGTCATCTTAGGCAAGCTAGAGTCTTCCCTTGCAACCATGGGGAAATGCAATCAATTCAGGCAAACACTCATTGTATAAAATAGATTTTTTTTCTTCTAACAAAAGATTGAGAAAATGTTTTATTTAATTGATCAGGCATTTTTGGTGTTATGTATAAATGATGCAGGGCAGGGGTCTCTCCCTGAGTCATTGGCAAAGAAAAAAAAAAAAGGACTACCTCTTAATCCCACTTCACTTAGTGTGGAGAACCAGAATGATCATGTATATTGTTACTAAAGATACAGTAGATTGCTTCTGTTTTATATGTGTATATAAGATTCTCCAAGATCCTTTACTATGGTCATGTAAAATAGTGGCAAGACATGTATTTAGTTCTCAAAATATAATCTTGGCTGTGAAACACCGTAAAGCAAACTACTTATTTATTCATTTATTAAACAGTTATATATTGAGTGTGTGCTAGGAGTCAGACACAGCTCTAGATACAGATGATAAAGTGATGAAAGACAGCCACTAAACTCATAAAACTTATGTATTAGTAAGAAAGGGCAGGTATTAAGCAAGCAAAACCAAGAAATAAACATGATTATTTCTGATAGTGAGAAGTAGTATTGACAAGCCTAAAACGGAGAATGGTAGCAGGAAACGGGGTATTGTCTTAACAACTAAATAAAGTATGGTAGCTTACAGGTTGGGTAGCAGGCAGGAAGGGAACTGATGATATTGGAAGCAGTCCAGATGGGAACCAATGTAGGTAGCATGTAGCTGTAAACCACTTGATAAAATTGTTGCCCATGATAATTTGGGAATCAGACCTGGTGTCTACTGAGCTTGTAACTCTAGAGAAAAGGGTTGAAAAGGATAAGGGTAATATTGTGTATTGAGATAGTAATATAATAAAAAAGTTTACCTGGGAAAAGATTGTTTGAATTGCCAAAAGAACTAAAAAGGAATTCAAGAGTCCAAATTTGAGAATGCTAAATGGTTACTAAAATTTACAGCTTAGACCGGTAATAGTAACTGGTAAGAGGAAGAATACTTTGAATGATTAAGGGCTATTCATATGCAGCCTGGAAGCAAGGATCAGATTACAGCTGTGGCCATCTCCTCCAAAACCATTGTGCCAGAAAGCCCCAACACCTCCACCATTAACTGAAATAGAAAGTGTGAAGGCAAACAATTAAATAAATCAATCTGGCTTGAGAGATAGATCTAGAAAAAATTTTGGATGGGATTACAAGTACATGGGACATGACTGGAATAAAATAGATCATATGCCTACTAAGTTTTTGAAGAAATTATATTGCCAAAATTTCTATAAACTTGGTCTTTTAAAAGCCTTTGGCATTTGCAGCCTGAAAACAACTCTTGGACTCGTAATCTTCCACGAGCAGGAAGCATGTGGTGAGAGACGTTCTTCCCCTACATGCATTTTTAGAAAACACTGTAGATATTGTCACGGAGAGTGGAATCAAGAACCACAGAGAACAACAGACAGAACGCATTTCTGAAAGAGAGCAGAAACAGGATCTGATGAAGAATTTCTCCACCCCCAATTTAGGAAGCCTTCGTGACTCATACAAGAGCTTATAAATGCTGTAGAACAAGAATGGCTTTGTGTTTTTTCCTTCACTGAATGAAGTAATCACCAGTTATTATCTGCCAGGTCCATCATTGTACATTAGGTCAGAACACAGATAAATTTTACTTTGGTTGATAGTTTGCTGCATCATGAGGAGCCACACCTGGATCTGAAAAAAAAATGTTGTATCTCACCTGAAACTTCTGAAATTTGAGCTGGGGGTAGTAGCTGGGTGGAACTTCGGGTTGTCTCTCTTTAGAAGGTGTTTAATATGTAGAGGAAGAGAGCAGAGGGTATTTGAGGCGCATGAGAATGGACTGTGACATATCAACTAATCATTACACCCCTTTCTATTTCTTTCTGGGATAATAACTTATCATTATCAATTGCAGTTAAGAGTAACCATATGGTCTAGAGAACGTCAGTAAAGTGATGTATGCTGGTTCTAGCCCTAATTTATTAAAAACCTCCTCTGCATAATCTTCCATGTTTTCCCCCCTTTCCTAATGCTGGAAATAAGGTGATCCCCAGAGTAAATCTGAAGCCAAATTTTGAAGATTGGTGGAGCCAATATTTAAAGGAAGCCATGGTTCCACTATCATTGTTTGGAGGAGAGTCACCTGACTGGAATCACCCTGATTTAACTGTCATGTGAGAGAGATGTAATTTGTATGGTATCAAGCTATTGATATTTTGGAGTTTATTGTTACAGCATGTATTGTTGCATTAACTACTACAAATGCCTAGAGCTTTAAATAAGAAAAATCTTCTTAGTATAATATGAACTCCAGGAAAGTTTTGCAGCTCGAGGATATCATTGATATCCTGGGAGGCTATCATCCTTCCACTATTTTCAGTGCATTGCCTCTTTTGTCCTTGTGTTTATTGTCACATGGACACAAAGTAGTTGCCATAATTTCAGACACTATGATCATAAAGTAAGGGGAAGATGTGGAAGGGGTAGGGTGTGGAGAGAGAGAGGGACTGGGGCTACAAAAGGATTTTTCTCTGTATTACTTTCTCTTTTAGTCGATGAAGGAAATCTTTACCGGAATTCCCATATATTGTGGACTAAGTATTTGTATCCCTCTAAAGAAATCACCCCTTGAAGCCCTACCCTCTGAGGTGATGGTATTTAAAGGTGCGGTCTCTGAGAGATGATTAGGTTTAGATGAAGTCATGAGGGTGGGGTCCTCATAATGACGTTAGTGTCCTTGCAAAAAGAGGAAGATCCATCAGTACTCTTTTTCTTTGCCATGCTGGAATATAGAGAGAAAACAGTGATCTGTAAGACAGGAAGAGAAATTTCACCAGGAACCAAATCTGCTGGCATCTTACTCTTGGACTTATCAGACTCCAGAACTGTGAGAAATAAATGTCTATATAAGCCATCAGAGTATGGTAGTTTGTTACAGTAGTCTGAGCAGACTAACACACTTTACTGTATATTCACTGTCTTGACCCAACACTATGTTAACTTCCCCATCTTCCTATTCATAATTAGAAGAAATCTGGACCACATAGATACTTTGTAGAACTGGCTCAGATACCCAGACAGTTTGATTAGCTCACCGTATCAATGGCATCATGTTAACTGGACAAGAATAGCAAGAAATTACAAATGTGTTGGGGGCCTCAAAAAGACACATGTGTGCCAGAAAATAAAAAATAAACCCTATGACGATGTAGGAGCCAGCCACATCAGTGATATTTTTAGGAATACAATGGTCTGGGGCATGGTGGAACAATCTAACAAAATTAAAAGACAAAGTGATCACATCACTTTGGATTCTAGAGATAGCATGTATCATACTTGAAAATATTTCATTGATCCGTTAACTGGGTGACAGTAAAGGCTGCCAGTTTTCACTAGAGATGAGAACATAAAATAAGATCTCTCTAGTAGGCCCAGAACACAGGTGGTTCTACCACTTGCAGCATATGACCCAACAGATTCTATACTATTACATGTATCAATGATGGGAAAGGATGCCATGTGGAGGTTTACCGTAAAATCTGATGAAAGAATCACAACATAGACCCCAAGGGTTCTGGTACAAGATTTTGCCACCTGCAGTGGAAAATTGCACTCTATTCAAAAAAACATTTCCCAGAAGATATGGGTCAGCTATGAGATATTCAAGTGATCATTCAGCCAGACCTTTCCATCATTAACTGATGTCTGAAAGACCCAAAAAGTCCTAAGGTGGGATGAGCCCACAAGAAATTCATCATAGGATGGAATCATACATTTGGATTGAGCAAGAACAGGGACAGAAGGCACAGGTAAGATGCACAAGCAGGTAGCTTAGACCTCCTGTCATCCATCACTCTTACATACATATTTCTCTCTCAGCTCACACCTATGGCTCACAAATACATGCAGAGGACCATTATAAGTAGCTAACAGATGAGCAAATAATTGAGTTCTGCTATAGGTAGTTGGCTAATTATGAGAGTGCAAATTAAAATGACCCTGAAAAACAGCTATATGAGTAAATCTTCCCAGAGTTTCCCAAACAGAGCTTCAGGTTGTACATCTGGTTTTCTACCTGGTGTATTAAGACCAATGTGTCAAGGGAAGAATATATATGGACTCATGGACTATGGTGAATAGCCTAATTGGTTGGGGGCCTGGAAGGAGGAAGATTCAATGACTGAGATAAAGAAGTTTATGAGGACTAGATATGTGGATGGATCTATGGGGGCAGTCACACAGAGTGAATGCCTTTTTGTCATAGGTGAACACTCAACAGAGAACATCAAACACAGAAGAAGCACTGAACAACCAAATTGAAGTGAGCTGGTTCAGGTCAGCCAGGCTTCCTCATCTGCCATCTCAGGGCTGATGCAATAAGGAAATAAGCAGAGCAGCTGTGATGACGGGGATAGAATCTGTGCATAAGTCCAATGGTATGGGCTCATACTCACCCAGTTTGATTGAGTTACTGCTACTTTTAAATATGCAACCTGCTAACAATAGAAACCAGTGGTGCTTCTTTAATACGGCACCATCGTTTGAAGAGACCAAAGCACATTGGTAGTGTATCGAATGCATTAGATCCTTTTTACCCTGGAAGGAGCAGAAATTCATCTTGACTAGAATTGTCCATATACCAAAGACTAAACTTGTCTTTCCTGCCCACAGGGCTTCATCAGCACCATTATAAAATGGACTAAAAAGTGTTTGATACTACCAACATGGATTCCACATAACATCATAATGAACCATGGAATTGACACTTCAACGAAAGATAACTGTGGGATTCACTGACTCCATCACACACCACAGCACTCAGAAATTTCCAACCTTATAGAGCAACAGGAAACCCTTAAAAAGGCACAGTTGAGACTTCAGCTTGAGAGGATGGGGCCCCATCTTCCAGTGGATAAAGTGTGCACTGTGCATCAATGACCATTATGTATAACTGTGTCCTCAATAGATATAATATATGATATGGGAACAAAGGAATGGCTTCACTTACCATTACTCCCAGGAACCCACTTAAGGAATTTGTGCTTCTACAAATCTTGATTCCTTAAGTTTAAAGAGCTAGATCACAGAGGGTCACAAAAGCCTCACTAAAATTTAAGCTATAGCTGCTACCAAGTTGCTCTGAGCTTTTCATACCAATAGACCAGCAGATAAAGAAAGAAGTCAGTCATTATCCTAGGAAGACAGCTTACCTTGATCATCAGGAGAATGTAAGCGTACCATTATACACTGGGGACAGGAAAGAAATTGCATGAACCCTACATGATTTACCTGGGGATTTACCAGGCATCTCTTCTTATTCTCATGCCAATTTTTTATGGTAACTGGACAGTGCAAGAGGCAAGGCCTGAGAAGCTTATAGTAAGTAAGCCCAAACCCCTCTGGCATGATGTTCAGTAACACCAGTCTGTAAGGCACCTAAATTAACAGTGACACTAAATAAAGGGGAAAGGAATCTAGAAATGGTAATGGAGGAGGAAACAATGAGTATAACTTATGGCTTTGGAGTAGTTGTGGAGTGTGGGCTATAGCTCATCTTATTTCCTATTTGTATGCTTCCCCAAGAATTCTGGAGTAGCTGGTCCCAGAATTTAATGTATGAAGCACAAGGATCTGAGTAGTGCAGGACGGGAAATGCAACAGATGCTCTTGTACACCATCATTTCTCGCCACAAAAGCAACAGTTTTATTCCCCTAGCTTCCGGGAGTATTTTTGGCTGATAGCTCTTAGCCAGGACCTTCCTCTGATATTTGCCCTCAGCCAAAGAGAGCTGATATACCCACAATTATGCCCCTACTGTTTATTCAATGCTTGACTGATGAGGCAGTGTAAATGTCTTTTTGGTTTTTTTGTTTGTTATCCTTTGCATAAAGTTGGGATGATTATTAGCATCCCAGCCCCAGAGCTGGTGGGAAAGGTGAATCTGCTGAGGCCTCGATTCTGACTGCATGCCTCTGCCCAGTCTGGTTTCCTTCATTCCTCCATGGGTGTTAATTCCAAGGACATGGACCAGAAAACTTCCTAGTACATCTCTGTCCCAAAGTTTAATTTCTGGAGAGCCTTATCTAAGACAGTGATCAATACTGGTCTCCCTACAAATGTGGTATTTGAACTGAGACCTAGTGACAAGGATTCAGCCATAAGAACTATCTAAAAAAAAAAAAAAAAATCCAAAAACCAAACACCAAAAACAAAACAAAACAAAACATTTCCAAGTAGCAGGATAAACTTTATTGTCTATCTGCAATCATTGTCCCACTCAGGGTACCCCAATCATACCTCTATTTGCTATCTGAGGAAAGTCAAATACAGTTTCCAAGAAGTCTCAGAACCTTATTATGCTTTAAAAGTTGTGCTCAAATGAATTTGAGCAAGACTTGTACATTTCACTAATGCCATACTTTAATCAATTATAGGCAGAAAGCAAAGTGATACTTTTATCATTTAGAGATTCTGGGTCATGTTTATTGAGGGATTAATGTATTACATGTTCATGATATAGTTTGTTAACTAGACAATAGCGGTCATTATCTAAAGAAATTCTTCATTAGTGAGATTTCAGTGATCTAAGAGTACTTAAATGAGAATCAATATTTCTAATCTCTTTCAAAGTATTCTAGCAAAGATCTTCACATTAGAATTCAATACAGATACAGATCTGAAGTATCTATATTTTAAAATTTTGATCCTTAACTAGGGTCTGAGACGATCTTTAACATGAAGTTAGGGGAACACTGATTAAGTGGAAAAGATTTTTTGAGGCTCTCTGCTAGCCAGACTGCAACAGCCTTATTACTAGTATCACTTTTAATTATATAAATAAATTGTTCCAATATCTAGGGTCTTGATAATGTGGCCAATTGGAATGTCAGCCACACAGTTACATAGCTGTCTCAGCTTAATCTCTACCAGACTGGGTTATCTCCTTACTATCGAAGTGGTTATTTTCACAAGAGTATAATATCTAGATGAGGCAGGCTTTCGGCTTGAGCAAAACCTTTTATTGCTATTTAAGAGATAGTACCAAGGGAATGAATTTAAACTTGAGAAATAGGTTTAAAATGAGCATTCATTGATTTATTTATCCGAAACACTTACAACTTTCAGAGAAATATAAACTAGATACTATCATATCTGAAATAAGCATTGCCACAAATACAGAATGAATTTGCTAGCAATGATTCTTAGAGAAACTGACATAAATACATACAGGTATACATATGTACATAGAGGTGCATATTACATACTAAACTTTGTAAGGGGTTTACTCTAGTGGTCTTCATTCCTTTTGACCTAGGCTATCTCTAATCTACCTCCTGTCTTCCTTCTCCCCATTGTCCACTGAAGTATTTATTTTTCATTCTATCTATTCACCAACGAGGAAACTCTTCATATATTTGTACGATCTGTATCTACTTATCTATGTATCTTAATCTTTTTTTTTTAAAGATTTTATTTATTTATTCGACAGAGATAGAGACAGCCAGCGAGAGAGGGAACACAAGCAGGGGGAGTGGGAGAGGAAGAAGCAGGCTCATAGCGGAGGAGCCTGATGTGGGGCTCGATCCCATAATGCCGGGATCACGCCCTGAGCTGAAGGCAGATGCTTAACCGCTGTGCCACCCAGGCGCCCCCTATGTATCTTAATCTAATCTGAGTTCAGCAAACTACAAACGTGTGATGGCCACCTCTTTTTATAAATAAAGATTTATTAAAATATAGCATGCTCATTTAAAAAATATATTATTTATGGTTGCTTTTGTCCTACAACAACAGAGTTGAGTAGTTGTGTAAGAAACAATGACCTACAAGCCAAAAATATTACTACGTGGCTGTTTAAGAAAAAGTTTGCTGACCCCTGATATATACACATCATATTAGTGATCTTCTGTTGTGAAACCAATCATCCTGAAACTTCATGGATTAGAACAGCAGTCCTTTATTTGCTCTAGATGCTGAATATTGGCAATTTAGGCTGAGTCCATTTGGAAAGTTCTGCCACAGGTCTCCTCTAGGCTCACTCACTCAGTTGTTCAACAGGGAGTAGATAGGCCAAGAGAGGCTCTTCCTTGAGTTTAGTGGTTGGTGCTGACTATGAGCTGGAACTTTTCTCACTTGGTCTCTTATCCTTAAGAAGGCTAGCATCAGTTTTGTTTTTTTTGTTTTTTTTTTTTTCTCAAGGTGTTATCAGGGCATCATTCTAAGGAAACAAGGGCAGAACCTGGAAGGTAGCTTAGAGTCCTAAATTTGGAATATCACATCCATCAAATTATAATGGTCAAATTGAGCCATGAGACATAAACTGAATTTCAAGGGGTTGTAAAAATTGACTATTTCTTACTGAGAGAATTAGAAAAATCACATTTTAAAAGCTTATCATAAAGAAATTGAAGAAATTTATGATCTTTCTGCACCCCCCTCTTTTTTTGCAACATCCCCTCTCATATATACCTGAGATTATATTGATAATGTATTATTTGGCAATTTCAGGAAATGAAATGTTTCTTATAAAAATGCTTTCTAGGACCTCAAAATTGCATCTGTGAAAACTTGGAAATAGTCATGATAGAACATTTTCACTATTCTCTGGCATTTTATCCTATTTTCCTGTAGTGAATATGTTGATTATAACTTAACCTATATTCATAAAGAGCTTTGTCACTTTCTAGCATCATTTATATACAGGCCTCTAACGGAGCAGTGGCCTTGGGGGTTATTGGTGAGTATAACTGTATGGATCAGTTGCTCTTAAACCAAGTGGCTAAATAGCTCTTTTTAAATTCTATGATTTTTAGCAATATCCTCAGATTTTATTTCCTCTTTCTAATTTTCAGTTCCTAGGTATTGGCCGGAAAATTACATTTAAGATGATGCTAGGATTGTGTCTAAAGCAAAAATATGTAGTTTTTTAAATTTTTACTTATGTATTTTTTAAAGATGTTATTTATTCATCTGAAAGAGAGAGACAGAGCAGAAGCAGGGCAGGAGGCAGAGGGAGAGGGAGAAGCAGACTCCCCACTGAGCTGGGATCCCAACGTAGGGGTCGATCCCAAGACCTGAAGATCATGACCTGAGCTGAAAGCAGATGCTTAACCATCTGAGCCACTCAGGCACCCCAATATATAGCTTTTTAAATGAAAGCCTTCCCTAAACACTCTTTAATTTTAATGCAATTTGATTAAGTCACCAAGAATTCTCAGACAGGGCTTTGTCTGGTTCAGTGGTCAGGCATGAAACTAATGTCTTCCTAACAAGTAGCTTGGAAAACATTGGGAAAAACCCAAACTTTATCAGTTCTATGGTCTGAATATCTGTGTCCCTCCCCCCGACACCACCAAATTCATATGTTGAAATCCTAATGTTCCATGTGATGATATTAGGAGTTAGGGTGTTCAGGAGGCAATTAGGTCATTGAGGTGGACCCCTTATGAATGGGATTAGTGCGCTTATAAAAGAGATCATGCAAGGACATAGCAAGAAATCAACAGTCTCCAAACCAGGAGAGGGCCTTCACCAAAACCTAACTGCGGGCACCCAGATCTTGGACTTGTAGCCTCCAAAACGATGAGAAATTCATTTCTGTTAAGAGCTACCCAGTTTGTGGTATTTTATAACCATCCATACAGACTAAGAAAATAAGTATTAGTGATGAATTGGAAATTGTACTAGCTCTCTCTCTTTACACACACATACATACATCATATTTTATATAATACAAAACTTGTTTATCAAATAACCATTAATCTTTATATATTAGTATTGGTGAAGTCTTTCAGTGAAAGGTATGCCAAACCAAATTTCGCTTTGGTCTTCATGTGTCTGTGTGATCTTTATGGTATTCAAAATTTTGTTTTTAATTAGTTGTCAATATATTAAGATTATCAGATTTCACATAAGAAATCTACATATCTGGCTTATCTAAAGTTAGAAGATCTGACAATGATGGTACTGATTTCCTATCTCACAAACATCCAAAAAAGCTGGAAAATAGCTACCACATTTGACACATTTGAGTCAACACATTTGAACATTCTCCAGTTCACTGCTCTTTCCTACAACCCATGTCCTCCCGTTCTCCTTGCCCATCCTATCCATGTGGCATTCAAGTCTGAGAGCCCGGTTTTATATTAGACTTTCCTTGGATCTGCATTTGTCCTCAGTAAGCTAGGTTTATTTACTCATATCAATGTCCTAGGAATTTACATCATGTGGGACTCCTCTGACTCCCTCTGCACAAGATCAATTCTTAAAACACCAGCCTTTCTTTTCGGTTTCTGTGACTTATTGTGGGCTAATGTTTGTTCCTTTGCACCTGTACATTGTATGGCATCATGCTGCTGAAAAGAGATATTTTTCTTAGTCTATTTAGGAAAGGAGTGACCCTTCTCTGGTCGTGTGTGTGTGTGTGTGTATTACTTTGGCCCATATTTTAATTTCTGCCGGGTTTAGTTTCCCACGTATACTGGGTACAGTTACTTCTGATGTTAGAATTTTCTCTAGCAGGAAGGTCAATCTTTGACAACTAGTACTTTAGTCTGAAGGTCTAAAGATGTGAAGTTTTCCTTCCCCTTAAGGAGTACCCATACCTTCATGGAAAGGACAATTTACTACCTAGTCACATCTGTTTTTTTTTTTTTTTTTCCCATTTTAATGACTGCCTGCCCAGGAAACATACTCACCAATGGGGCCTCACCCTAACAAATCCATGCAGACTGCCCGTTCAGATGTTTAATCACCAGTGATTCTCCTCCTCTCACTTTCTTTCTCCACCCACCACTCATCCCACACTTTTAATTCTCACCATACCCCTAGGTATGCATGGAAAAACAGTATAGTACTAAAAAGATTATAACGAATGCAATGTCTCCTGTGTATGACTAAAATTCCTTCCCCTTCCCACCCCACTACTACCGTATTATTACGGAAAAATGGTGTTTTAGGGTTGCGTGCGATTCTTTAAGAAGCCTCACCTCTCGTGGGTCTGGAGGTGCTTTGTAAGTCTATGTGGTTTGTGGTTAGAACGGTGCAGAACAAAACCAAATGTGATTGAGCCCTTAAATCACGATCACTCTGACAGATATGCTTAATATTAGGGTTACTTAGCCTTAGAAAATCAAATGTACTAGAAAGACATGACCCAGAAAGGATGTATACATCATCTCAGGGGTTCCCAAGCTTTGTTTCACAACATGCTTAGTAATGTTTTTCAAAAGTAATGATTGTTTATGTCCTGAAACCTGTTGAGCGTTGTGCCACTTCTCAAACTCTGGAATCAGATTGTACACCACCCTTCATTTCCAGTTCCGCACTAATTTTCACATGGGGCCTGCTGTTTGTCAGAGCACCTGCCAAAAGCCAGTTCCTAAAAGACAGGACATGGTGAAAAGGAACGGGTTGACACTGAACTCCAGGTATCTCCCACTTTTGGCCAGTTCATGTTATGAGGCCACTTTGCTTTTACAGAAGACCTGCATTAGTACCCGTTTTCCCTAACCAAAAGAAACCTAAAGAGGATTTTCACTTTGACAAAAAAAGGCAGAAAGCAAAAATAGTGTTCAGTGTGGGTTTTGCAGTGACGTGCTATAGAACCAGCTTGCGCCCCGAGCTGCGTGCATGGCCCCGCCAAGCTCCTCCGGGGGAACGGCGTTCAGCATCTCAGCATCAAGCTGCCATAGCTTAGCATTGGGTCTCTCAGCATCTGTGCGTTATCTCAATCGATTTTGTTTATCCGTTAGCAAGACATTAGCATCTCCTGATGATGTCTGGTATCAGAAAAGCTTAAGAGAGGTTCCTTTTTGGTCTGGGAACACTCAAAAATTTTTCTATTTGAATCAACAGTAACTGCTTCTTGGCTTTATGCTATTGTGGCTTCTGAACAATTTCATAGGAATGCTCTTCTTTTGGAAAGTGGGGGAAACCTGTATCTCCATGTAAAATTTGCACAGTGTCCAACAGATGTCTCTGTGAGTTCCCTGTGGTGCCCTAGGACCCTATGACATACAGTTTGGGAATGAGGGGTCTAGGCGTTGAGTGAGTTGATACATTTACATCTGTGTACCTTGCGTGGTTTGGCGAGTAATTTTGCACTTCAGACGTTTAACTTATAGAAAGTTCATGCTTTCCCGGCATTTGAAAGATGAATAGGTCATTAGTAATCATTAGGTAAATCTCTTCACCTGACCCATGAAGAAGCTAAGGCTCCAAAAGTTTAAGGGCCTTGCCCACCTTCATAGTTTTTCAGTTTTTCTTTCAAATTTTATTATTATGCCACTCGAAGGCACTATATATATGATATTTTACAGTTTGGAAAATGGCATGTGACTCCTTTTATAATGCCACTTTCATGGACCATAGTCTAATCTCATTTAAAATACAGAAATGAGTTGATTACAGTTCATTCCCATTGCTCATGCATGTTACATTGCACATGTTGTTTAGTTAGAAGTGCAGAACTCCGGGGCGCCTGGGTGGCTCAGTCGGTTAAGCATCCAACTCTTGGTTTTGATTCTGGTCATGATCTCAGGGTCGTGGGATTGAGAACCGCATAGGGCTCTGTGCTCAGCTGGGCGCTTGGTAGAGATTGTCTCCCTCTTCCTCTTCCTTGCCCTCTCCTTCTGCTCTTCCCCCTGCTCTCTCTCTCTCTCAAATAAATAAAATCTAAAAAAAAAGTGCAGAATTCCTTTTGGCAAAGGGTAGCACAGTATCCTCACTTGTGTTTAGTATTTCCTAGTGCTAGATGGTCTTATGTCAAAAGTCAGACTCAAGGACAAGGGCCTGAGGTGCCTGTTGAGAAAGCAGTGGCTCTTGCTCCAACTGTCTCACCCTCACATTGTTCTCGAAGTCCATTTGCTTATGACATTCCCTCTACTGCCAGGAAGGATATGTTCCTTTATCTAAATCCATCTGTTTTCTAAGGTGCACTTTAAATTCCATCGATTTTTTTTCTCCTGATGATGTCATTCTGAGTAGAATCTCCGTATTTATTTAAGCCCTATTATCCACATCACCCACACAGCTCCCAGAATTTGCTAACTTATGTGCAAAAGAAAGGTATACTTAAACAATTCATTTCAATTGTTTACTTTGGATTCACAAGAAATTGATTTCAATCCATCACCTGATTACCATTTTGTCCATAAATTTGCATCATGAAGGACCAAATCTACAGAAATATGTAGGTCGGCTCTGTGAACAAAATCTTCAAATTTATCGCACAAGGATCTATTTCAGAGGTCAGCGAGCTACAGCACATGAAACAAATGTGCCTGCCGCCTGGTTTTGTATGGCCTGTGAGCTAAGAATGGTTTCTATACTTTTTTTTTTTTTTTTTTGTTTTTATGATTTTAAATGGTTACTCTTTTTTTTTTTTTTTCCTTAGAGAGAATTGGGGGGAGGAGCAGAGAGTGAGGGAGAGAGAACCTTAGGCAGGCTCCACACCCAGGGCTATGCCTGATGCAGGGCTCTCTCTATCTCACAACCCTGAGATCATGACCTGAGCCGAAATCAGGAGTTGGGTGCTTAACCGACTGAGGCACCCAGGTGCCTCTTAAATGATTACATTTTAAAGATGTAAATGAATACCACATCGTAGCCTCAATTTTGCTTTTTGATACTCTAATCTTAACATATTTACTATCTGGCCCTTTATAGAAAATGCTTGCCAAACTTTGGTATACTTATTTCAGTGCCCATTGTAATGCTGTTTGTCCCCATCAGCTAAGTATAACTAGTTAAGCTAAGTAAATTGCTTGGGTAATTCAACTATATTTGAATTCAGAGAGTTAAATTCTGTTAACTTCAATAAATACTCATAGAGCTTCTATTTCAAAATAGGCATTGTGCTAAGTCCAGGGGATGTAAAATTTAATAAGATAGGAACCTCACAATTCAATAAAACCTCCTCATTTTACTCAAAGAACATCTCCTTTACATTTCATTTCATATATTACAATTGAAGTAGTTTACCACCTGTTGTAAGTTAGAGGATTGAGGATTGCCTTTTGACTCTTACGATCAATGAGAAAGTTTGCTGAAAGTAGGAAAATAATTTTTCTTTTTCCCAAGATATATACCCAGCGCAGATATTTGACTTCTTTTATCACTTTCACTCAATTCACACTAGAAATTGAATAACATCCACAGAGCTTTTGTTGCAGTAAAGCATAACCATAAAGGTCAGCCGCCATCATATTTTTAACTCCGAATGGAATAAACCTATTTACATGACATGATCTTGATTTTAATTGGCACATCACTATGTAAAGAAACAGTGATTAAACCTACTATATGAACATTTTTCTCTTTACATTTAACAGAAACATGAATTCCATCATTCACAATTCACTACTTAATACTTCAAAGTTATCTGATACCCCTAAAAAAACAGTAGGTAAGTCTCAAATCCTCCCACTCAGTTTTAAAAGAAATCATACTGTAACATATGTGACATTTTTTATCCCTAAATTACCCATTCAGTTTCATGAAATATCACCGAAAATGTATGTTTCATGAACACAAAGAAGAATTTCTCCTTTGTTAGAAAATTAAAAAGATTCCTCTTGTTAAAATCGTTCACAAATATATCCACACAGAGACAAGATACACTCTCATGAATGACAACAAATTTACTTAGGAGAACAATAAACATATCAGGTGACATATATTGCATTCCCCTAAAGCTTACAGCTTTTTAAAAAATTCTGCTTTTTCAATATAAATTAATGTCCCAGCACTCACTGGTCAAAAGAATCCTTGTTTCAGCCTCGTCATTTACACGGAAAGGCCGTCTCGCTTATATTCCAGTGGCTGCCGTTTACTGATTCACTCAACAAATATTTATTAGATATATACTGTTTCCCAGACATTAGGTGACATGAAAGTATTGCCATGTCTCCATGTTTGGTTACCCTCCTAAGCAAAATAAATAAACTTTTTATGACTATTTTAAAGTCCGGATTAAACATGGAGTTTCACTTTTAATTATAACTGCCTTTTAAAATTGGCAAGTAATAGTACAAAGGATAGTGTAGTCCTTCACTATAGTATATTCTTCATATTAGTCGAATTGACATATAACTCATTGTTGATATTTACAATACCGTCCTGTGAAGCATATCACCATGTATATGTCACTCAGCGCACATTAGCAGATGCGACAGGAGCACCCCTATGTCAACTGTTTTATGCAACTGTATCTCTGTGTAGTGAGCAGTAACAGTTTTCACGGGTCTTCCACCCCTTCTCTAAGGTGGGTCTTGACTTATCATGGTTTGTTGCATTGAATTCTATCTAGACTTTTACCTTACATCTACACTTTTTCCCGATTTTTATCTTCTAGAAGGCCTTTTTATCTTAATCAGCAGTGAAAAAGCCTGGAGGCAATACAGAGCCAGGCCACTTCAGCTGAAGGAAAGACAATGTCAACAACTTCTACAACTGTATTTTAGGTTCACAGTCTTGGCTTTAAGATTTTTTTTTTTTTTAACTGTCCACTATATAGCTGCCTAAAAGTCAATTCAGTAATTAGTCAATCAATGGCTTTTTAGTAGCAATGATAAAATACAATTACATAGCACTTTATGAGTTATAAAACACTTCTACATCCATTATTCTATTCAGTTCTCTCTTAAAGTGAAAAGTAATCCAGTATTGTTATTATGATTACCACTTTTCCAGAGGACAATATGATTATGCAATACCATTGCATCTGCTAACATTACACTACTGAGAAATGCTAGAATTGAACTTAAATCTCCTTATGTCAAGTGCTATGTTGTTTTTTTTCATTTTATTATGCCTCCACTCTTCACGTTATTTTTTGAAATCAAGTACTAAAAACAAAAATGAAAAATAATCGTGTACCAGATAGAGTGAAAGATGCAAAAGACAACTCTTGAGACTAAAGGTGGTAAGTGTTTTTCTGACACGAACTGGTAGGTCAAAAATAAGCGTTAGAAGCACACACACCTGAGTAGAATTAAAAAAAAAAGAATCATTACTTCATGCTGAGTAATCAGGGGAAGGACAAGATACAAGATGAGATGTAAACTAGCTCTTTAAGACTGGATGAGATATTTTATGTTAAAAAGAGTGGTAGAACCAATTTGGAAATGAGCAATAAAATGAACAAATGAGTGAAGTGATAATGTGTGAATCACATGATGATAGACACAAATTGTTTGGCGAGTGAGTTATTTGGTATTAGTTTGGATAGTATTCAAGAGCACAGACTGCAGTCAAACAGGGAGAGGCCACCATCTATTAGTGAGAGGAAGTAGGACAAGTTATTTAAGCTTTCTGAGGTTTAGGTTCTTTATTACAAAATGCTACCAGACAAGTTCCAGGCTGATGAGGGGATTAAAATTTATAAAAGCCCTTAGCAGAGTGCCCGGCATGACACATGCACTCAATGACACTGACTATTAGTAGTAGTATCTTTGTGTAGCTAGAGTCAGGATCATTATTTTTTTTTTTAAGATTTTATTTATTCATTTGAGAGAGAGAGAGAAAGAAAGAATGCATGAGCAGGGGAAGGGCAGAG
The DNA here is from genome assembly GCF_017311325.1 of Ursus maritimus. NCBI lineage: Eukaryota > Metazoa > Chordata > Mammalia > Carnivora > Ursidae > Ursus > Ursus maritimus. Next base: position 94,997,911 of record NW_024423343.1, on the reverse strand, counting down.
GGAGAGGGACAAGCAGACTCCCTGCTGAGCAGGGAGCCCGGGTGGGTCTTGATCCCAGGACCCCAAGATCATGCCCCGAGCCAAAGTCAGATGCTTAACCAACTGAGCCGCCCAGGCGCCCTCAGTATCACTATTTAATGGCGTTGCCCAGAAAGTCTCAGAGCACCATTGCAACTATTTTCAGTTTGCACTAATAACAGGATGTTTTTCTCAGTACTGAACAACAAACAAGCTATAACGCCAGATAACACAATGAAGAGGCAGGTGGGCTGCAAATGTATGGTGGTCCCCACTTACCCACTTGGGAGTACATTCTAAAACCAGTGGTGGTGTCTGAAACCACAGATAGCACCGAGCCCTGTTTATACTATGTTTTTTCCTGTATGTATATACTTCTCATCAAGTTTAATTTAGAAATTAGCACAGTAAGAGATCAACAGTAAGAGTGAAATAGAACAATTATAACAATATACTGAAATAAAAGTTATGTGAAGGTGCTCTCTCTCTCATGATATCTTATTGTCCCAACCCATGTTGTGATGCTGTGAGATGATAAAATGCCTCTGTCATGAGATGAATGACATGGGTACTGTGACTTAGCGTTAGGCTTACTATTGACCTTCTGACAATTTCTCAGAAGGAGGCTCATATGCTTTCAAAAGGCAGTGGACCACAGGTGCCGAAACTGCGGAAAGCGAAATCGCAGATAAGGGGTACCACTGTACCTTCTGAGAGGGGATAAACCGAACTGAGCTGCAGGTCAAATGAAAACAAAATGAAGCCTTTCCTGGAGCAAAGTAGAACTACAAACGGTTTTCAGCTTTTTCTTTGTAATTCTGCCTCTTCAGTACATTGTTCATAAAGATCATTTCAATGTAACTTGACAGGGCTTCCGGTGAAAACGGCAGAGCTAAGTCATTTTAATGCCACTCCCTTCCCTCAAGTCTCATTGAACAAATTTATACACACAGGGTGGAATAGAGGGGATGCATGTTTTTTTTCAAAGTGCCAAGAAAGGACCCTCACTGCAAACCTAAAACTGAAAAATGTCCTGTTAACGCATTAAAATTTGGACCAAACTGGCTATGGCTGCTTAGAGTCAATATTGATCTTCTTAGACTCTGGATAACTGCGGCCTTCTCTAAAAGAGAGTAAGGTGGTCTTGAAAAGGTGATTCAAAACTACTTTGTGCAGAGTGTTGACAAGGTCCAGAAGCGTGCATGGTCTCAGGGAGGAAAGGAGAGTCACCCTGTGCAGACCCAAAGCTACCAGGCGGAGCAGGAAGGGGCACCTACAGTGTGGATCCCTGCTGATGAGCCATTTATGATCTTCGATTCTGCTTCTGAGCACAGGGCGGTAACTGGCCGTAGGAGAAGGAGGACAGAGGGGAAACAGGGATTATCTGCTTACATCAGAGGACTTCACTGTGAGCTGCAGTCTTGCCCTTAAAGCTACATGTTAAACAGAGAGATGTTCCTAAATCAGAAGACGTACTAGATTTTGAGAGAGGGGATTTGAAACAACAAACCTGAATGGAAGTTTTAGTTTGTTGCAAGGCACGTGCCCTTTCTTCCCCACTTCACTCTCCCACTCTATTCATCTTCAGATAGCTACTCCAGGTGGCATTCACGACCAGCCACCACAGCCACCACCTCCTTTGAAACAGGGGTAATAACTGAAAGAAATCAGGAGACCCAAGGACGACACATTTTAAATATGCATAGAGCTGTGTTCAGAATGTCATTTAATGAATGCCAGCGAAGGTCACCTCTGGGTGAGTAGAATTCTTCTTTGCACTTTTATGACTTACTTACATTTTAAAAAAAGGAGATGTAAACATTTGGCCAATGGATAAAGAAATGAAACAGCATACAAAAAGTAATAGTGAAGAAGTGAAAACTAAGGAGAAATAATTATGGGGCACAAAATTAGAATCAGGAAAAACGAGACGATGGAAAAAAGAGGATTCACCCACAGATTCATCTACTGAGCAGTCCCTGTAACGCCCCAGCTCCTGAGCTGGCTGTTGGAATCAGAGATGAAAGGCGAGAATCACAGGGAAACCAAAAGTGCACAGTCTAGTTCAGGAGACAGGCCAGGAAAGAAATGATTTCAGTAGAGTGAGGTTTTGATTTTGGTTTCGTTTTGATGGCAAATGGAAGTGCAGACTGCTAGGGGTGGGCCCTGTGTCTGAACGCTGACGTGCTGCCAACTTTCTCAGGCACTCCCCTGGGGATGGGACATAGAAAGAGAAGTGGGGTCCTTACCCAACCCTACCCATGTGCTGGGTCTCGTGTCTGCGCTGTGTTCTTCTAAAGCAGGAAGCAATGAGGCACAGACTAGCAAAGACAGAAACACCAGCAGAGCGAAGGGTGAGGGAGGTTGAAAGGGACAACTGGCTCGTGGCTACTATTACTAATATTATTCATTTTTGCTATTTCTGTTATTTTATGTGGCTGGCATGATAGGAAAAATCTTTTTCCAGAGTGTGATGGACAAAGGGATTTCAGTGATGAGAATCTGAAATAGGGACTGTGGAAAATGACAGGAAGTTCTACTCAGGGACATAGACAACTACTGCCAAAACTAATATTGGAGCTCACACGTTTCCAGTTGCAAATTCACACTATGCCTATACCGTCCGCTTGTAGCAATGATCAGTACTGTAGAAGTCAAAGGGAAAAAGATGATTGGATTGGAATTATTTTGGCCACGTATAAGAATGACAAGAAAACAATGACATTTTTAATAATAGAAAGAAATGGTCATTTCTTCATGATTGTGATGATTGCCCATAAAGTCTAGGTGTGTTCAGAAAAACAAAGAATGCCAAAGGGAATGAATTAAGAACTTTAGAAAAGAGGGAAAAAAAGAAAAAGAGGGGAAAACAAAGAGGAAATCAGAGCCTGGAAGCTTCAAGGAGGTAAGAAGAGGGCATATCAGAATTTAAAACATAAGACGCAGAGGAGCTTTGCATAATGATGGTTTTCCAGGATGTTACTCTGGGGGTGAGTAGCCAAAACGGGAGAGCAGTAATGAGTGTGGAAGTCTACTGTGTGCAAGAATTCAGATCATGATAGAATTGAGATTTTTTTTCCACTCATCATTCAGTGGAAGAGGAATGAAAAATTAGTATAAACCCTATAAATATATGTGTGTGTGTATGTTGTTTTTTATTGCTTGTGGAAATTAGCAAGGTAGCACCATTTTTGTTTTTCTCAAATAATATTTTAGTAATTCTGATGAAATCCAGGTTGAAGAACCCTCTTTCATAGTTATTGTTCTAGGGGTGCCTAGGTGGCTCAGTTGGTTGAGAGCTCAATTCTTGATTTCAGCTCAGGTCATGATCTCAGGGTCATAAATGGAGCCCTGCGTTGTGCTCCACACTCAGAGCAGAATCTGCTTCCAATTCTCTCTCCCTCTCCCTCTGCCCCTCCGCCCACCCGCATGCTCTCTCTAAATAAGTAAATAAATAAATAATAGATAACATCAGTATCACCTAGGAACTTGTTGGAAACAAGTATTCTCAGGCCCTACCCTAGATTTACTGAACAGAAACTCAGGAGATGAGGCCAGCAATCTGTGGTTTAATCATACTTCTATGTGATTCTGATACATGCTTGAGTTTTAGGACCACTACTCTGGAAGTTATTTACACTAATTGATCGAATGATTTTTTTTTTTGACACCATAATTTTCTACCGGTCTTTGATATTCATCTCCTCCTTCAGCTATTTTCTTGAAAGCACCTACAAACATCGTGACACTACTATTTTAACATCCAGTGTATTCAGCCGGGTGTTTCGATTTGACAGATTCAGCTGCTTTTAACCATGATGGATCAAACCTGTTTACTATAAGATAAGATAAATGGTAGCACCGTGAGAGAATGCAGCACAATAAATAAAACACATTAAACTCAAGTTAGAACACACAAAGTGCTTATTGGCTGAGGATGCTGGTCCCGTGACTGGCTAATATTCATGGGATTAGAGCAAGCCACCCATCCCAAAGTGCTTGCTATCATGGGTTAAGAGCACAGTTTGGAAGATAGTGTAAGGTATCTTAGCTGTTTATAAAACATATTTTATATTATGAAATAGTTTGGATATAAACAGCATTCTAATGAGCCAAGACTAGGAAGGCTGATTTAACTGGATATTTTTTGGAGGAACACCTTTTTTTTTCCTTTTCTTTTCTTTTCTTTTTAATTTTCTGATAGAAGCTGGGGGGGAAACACTGAGATTTCCTACCCTATATCTTAATGGCTTTGGCCAAATATTCAGGTTACATCTACTTCTGATTTTGCAGTTTAAAATTCAGCTTTTTGAGAAGTATTATTTTACTAGAATGCTTCCTTCTAGTTATGTATTTTCTAAATATAGTAGTATAAACTCATTTATTCAGATTAATTTATTATAATCTGGAAATGACTGGGTTGAAATTAACACTTCTATTCTTTTTGAAAAAGATTTTCCAAACATATTCATATTTAAGTGGGAATATTTAACCTGCTCCAGCAAATGGCATGCTTTCAGTTATCGTAACAGAATGCATATGAACAGACACACACACACATCCCAAAACTATACACAGAGGAAATCAGGGTATCCTATCCAGGACATACCTTCCCTGATAAGCTAACTAGAGATTAGTGTTATGAATGTATCAACACTAGTCTTTACTCTCTCAGTCTCTTTCTTTAAGTGTGACCTATATAGATTAGAATAAAACTACTTTTAAAAATCATTACATATTTTAATCAGAATATTTTCTTATTTCAACCACTCTCCATTGTTAATCCATTATTATAAATAAAGATGTAATATTCACATAACACCATTCCTTCTAATAGAAGTTAGTAAAAATATTTTCCTTTTTTAATTTAGTGTTTTCCCCCAGCTTTTGATATGCTTTTTATTATTGCCAATATTTTCTTAAAATTTCTTCCCTTGCAATATTTACATGTTTACTAACCTATTTTTCTTTGCTAAGTGCTAGGAAACTAACCTTTACTCTTGTCTAGAAGGTATCTGAGTATAGAAAATTCAAGTCATAAGGTCTATTGTATTCACTCAACCAGACAGTCTGATTTATATTGAAAATATACACATATGCAAATAGTATATATTTACATATGTATCTATTTATGTATCTATATATGTACCTATAAATTATCACATAGCTGTATATATCTATAAATAGCTATATACGTAGCTATACACATGGATACACATACAGCTATATGTGTATATGTATGTAAATATATATCTATTTATGAATCTATTTGTATATGTATCTATTTATAGATACATATATAGTTATATATGTATACATGTACGTGTGTATATATATAGCTATATGTATATATGTATACATATATATGTCCATACAGTTATATATGTATCTATGTATCTATTTATAGATCTATAGAGCTATATATTTAATTTATACAAACACACAAACATACACAGAAAGAGAGAGAGAGAGACAATGAAAGAGAGGAGAGGAGAGAAGGGAAGGAGGAGGTGAGGGAGAGTAGGGGAAAGGATTGCTTGAGTAGATAAAGCAAATAGTACAAAAGAGCACATAAAACAAGTCAAGTAATTGTTTTGTATTCCCTGAGTGAACTATTGGTTCAAATTCAGTCTATTATAATAAATGAATGAATGAATGAATGAATGAATGAATGAATAAATAAATAAATAAATAAATAAATAAATAAATAAATAAATACAAACTCATAGGTAAATACAGATAGCACTTTCAGGACGTTATTCATTTCAGGTGGTCTTAGCCCCATTGCAAACTCTTTTACAAGAGATTAGCCAAGAGCCAGTTAGCATTTTCTCTACACCCACACTCTGTGCTCTGTGCTCTTCCCCAGAATAACTGTTGCGCTCAACTGAACAGCAGTGTGGTGCAAAAACAGAACTCTTTCTGAACCAGCGAACTTGCAAGGCTGTAACCAGGAAGAATAAAAATAAACTCTCTTCTTAGAAGTGCTAATCCATTTTTCCGAGGCTGTGTCGTCTAACAGAGTACATTAAGGTATGTTTGAAACTGTGAGCCCTCTGGGGGAATATCAACCGCACACAACTTGAGGCAATCATTATTACAATGGCAGCAGCTCTCTGGGTCCAGCATATGGACCACAAACTGGCAGCGAGCCTGAGCTCTCCGAGGAAGGACGCCAGTGCCCCTCTATCGTTTCCTTAGCTGTTGGGAGAGATTTCAGCTCTTCAGCACTTTCCCTTCCTGACCAGCTTTTCCCAAGATAAATCTTAGCTAGCACCATATGTTTCAAGAACAAAAAAACAGCTTCTGAATTATAACAGCATAGTGTACTCTTGCCCAGGAAATTCAAGCTGCTTAGGCATTAAAATCAAAGCACCAGGCAGAATTTGAGAGAGCAGTGAACCTGATTTCACAACCCTTTGTCAAGCAACACTTGTCTTCAAAGTATAGGACTCCTTGGGAATTTCCCTGAGACAAGAGAAAATGTTGCCCTATAGCCCTTAGTTATTTTGGAATCATATTCCTGGCTGAATGACCAATTCTCAGATGATGTTGAGTCCATAAGTATTACTGGAGTTTGGGGAGTCAGTGTTTTCCTTTAAGTGGTTTTATTGTTGGTTTTGTTTGTTTTTGTTTGTTTTTTTTCTATTTTAGAGACACTGAATGACTATAATTATCAGGAACTATGCTAAATGTTGGGAATATAAAGACATTTAAGATACAATACTTATTGTATCTTATTGTAGGAGCATCTAGATGGTTCGTAGAAGGCTACTGGAAAGAAAATAGAGTTGAATCTTAAAAGAAGTGCAATGGCACATGCAGTGAATAGGAGAATGGCTGGGAATATCTAGTTGAGGACAAAGCATCAATAGAAACAAGGAGACAAAGAAAGGAAGATATAAGAGAGGGACAGCAAGTAGTTGGATTGTTTGTCTACTTTTGGGTAAAATGTTCAAGAAGGAATGGAAAAATTAATTCCGAAGATATGGACAGGGGACAGCCGATAAAGAATTTCTCATTGACTCCATTCATTCATTCAGCACAGCAGGTTAAAAACAGGCACATGTCCTTTGACACTCTCCTGATCGACAGGTGTAATCCCTTCCTAGTCAATAAAATATGATGAAAATGACCTGAGACTTTCCAAGGTTATGTCCTAGGAATTGTTTTCTAGCATGGGCATCTCAGAATTCTTGTTCTTAAAATCTAGCCACCATGCTGTGAGGAAGCCCAAGCGGTCCCATGAAGAGACCTACATGGAAACAGAAGTTCCTTCCCACCTGCACTGGCTGAGCACCCAGCCTACTATCAATACCATCTTGCCAGTCATGTAAATGACCCATCTGGGAAGTAAACGCTGCACCATGAGGGAGGTGTCCCAGCTAGTGGTGCACAGAGCAGAGATTAGCCTCCCCTCTTAGCCCTGCCCAAATAATAATTTTGAACAACAGAAGTTATTAGTGTGGCTGTAAGTCACTGAGTTGGGGGATAATTTGCTATGCAGCAATATAATTAACTGGAAGAATCAGTCAGTATTTACTGAGTGCTTACTGTATTCTTAAAATATAATGTTAAGGAGTTTGCACTTCAATCCTGAGAAAGATTTTTCTCCTTGACCAACCTCTAGCCAGACTCCTCTAATCCCTCTTAATGACTTGTCTCGACCTTGGCCTATAAAAAGTGCAGACTCTCAACACAAATAATTCTGTCCACTCACCTTCTCCCACATTAAAAGACTTAAACACTAACAAAGTTTCTGGCAGCTCAAGGCCTCATCCCTAGGATGACTCTAGCCTCCCTCAAAATGCCTGCCTGAGAAATCTCAAGGTTCCCAAAAAGCTTCCATGGTTTGCTTTTTGTTTTTTGTTTTTAGGTCAACAACTGAAGGTGGGCCCCAAACACCTTTTCTTAGAGCAAGGAGGCTGCTTCTCCCTCTGCCCCTCCCCCTGCTCATTCTCTCTCTCTCTCTTTCTCTGTCTCCCTCTGACAAATAATTAAATGATATCTTTTTTAAAAAGATTTTTTGTTTGTTTGTTTATTGGAGAGACAGAGAGAGAGAGAGAAAGAGAGAGAGAGAGATTGGGAGTATGAGCAGGGAGCCCAAGGTGGTCTCCGTCCCAGGACCCTGGGATCATGACCTGAGCTGAAGGCAGATGCTTAACTGATTGAGCCACCCAGGCGCCCCAAAGCCATTCCTTTAAAATATGACCAGGAGAAAGGGTATTGCCTCAGTCTCAGTCTTTTGTGGTAAGATAGAATCCTAACTTCTGTATTTGCCATCTAGCAGACACAGCCTAATCAACATTTGCACTGATCAGTCCTTTGCAAATTTTCTCTTCCCTGGCTCTGCTGAGCCCCAGTATGCCCTTCTTCCTACTTGCTCATTCTCCCTTTAAAATACCCAGTCAACTCTGTGCCAATCGAAATTGAGTTCAGATCATGCTAGATCCTCTTCCCTGTTGCAATAGCATATTACTGATTAAAATCTGCCCTTATGCTTTAATGCCCAGCTTCGTTTACCTTTGACAATCCGAAGGCAAGTAGATTTCAGCTTTAAACCTACCACCCAGCCAATACTAGTGGCTGGGCTGTCTTATAGAGCTGGGTTCTAGGCTTAACATGAACTAAAACAGGAATCACTTTGGGATGACTGTCAGAGGCAGAGAAGATAATCGTGGTAGCGTATGTGCTTATGATTCGTCAAATCTGCTGCAGTAAAGGTTAAGCTTCTGAAAGTTTTTGTTTGTTTGTTTTTTCAATAACTTATTTTGGAGTTAAGTTTAAGATGGCTATAGGAGAAAGAAACTAGAGTTAGGGAGACTAATCTAGAAGCTATCAGTGTTTCAGGAGAGAGAAATGGAAGCCCTGGACTGGGGCAGTGAGATGAACATAGAGAAGACACAGATATGATGAGGAGGATGGAGTCCAGCAAAGTCCAGCGTTACCTCCAGGTTTCTCTAACTGGCCACTGGGTGAACTACTTGTGACATGATGTGAGATGGAGGAGTAGCCAGCCAGCCAGCAGGTGGCAGAGAAGAACAGAGATTACACAGATTGGGATATGTTCATTTTTAGGGCCTGGGGACATGTATCTAACTGTCAGCTAAGTGTCACATTACATATTCAAGTCTGTAATGCAGGGAGAGGTTTTGTACAAAGACAGCGATTAGGTTATCATAACCATACAGTAAGTTGTCGAAAGAAAAAAAATGGAGGGGAGCCAATAGGAGAGTTTGTGGATGGAGAAGTGACAAGAAGATTGAAAACTGGTTAACACAGGAAAAACAAGAAGAAATAAAATCTACAAGGGAAATGGAGAAAAAACAGGGCAGAACTTCTAGTAGAAGCAAGAAGGTACGGTGTCACAGAAATCAAGAGTACAGGTTTTTAAATAGTAATCAACATTGTGAAATGATGCAAATGGTCTCCTTAGACAAGGACTGAAAAATGTTCATTGATTTGACAATTAAGAGGTTTTTTGTGACTTTAACAGGAATAATTTTCATAAAGTAACATAGCTATGTGAGGTAGCTTTTTCTGAGAACCAAATCACTTCTAGATTTAGTGGCTTAAAACACGACCAGTTATTTAGCTCATGAAACCACAGATTAACAGCCTTGGCTGGGCTTGGCTAAGTGGTTCTAGTCACGGCCAGACTTGACTGATCTCAGCTGATCTCAGGTAAGATTGCTCATGGATCAGTAGTCAGCTGGTAGGTTCCCTGGCTTGAGTGAGTGGGGCATCTTCCCATATGGTTTCAAACCCTCCAGTAGTCTATCACTGGCTTGCGCAGGTGAAGTTCGTAGGGTTCCAAAAGTAAGAATGGATGTACTTGAAGATTCTTAAAACTAGTCTCAGAACACATATAACATCTCCTTTCTGTAGCATTGTGTCTACCAAAGAAAGATTAAAGTCTGCTCAGATTCAAAGGGTGGAAAGGTACAAGGAATTGCCATTTTCTCAATCTCTTGCGGTACCAGCAATCAGTTCTCGGAATTCTGGTTATCCACCATACGCACAGCCCTTTATGGACAAAAATGGCCTCAATTTATTTTAACATGAGCTTTTTAAAATGTCAGAGCAAAAAAAAGCATGACACATTTCTATAGCCCTTTAGGTCTACAGAGAGGTAAAGACTGAGACATGTCACCTGCCCCACCAAGGCAGCAGAGAAAGCACTCTCCTTAGCAGAAAGCTAAGGCCTTATTTAACCTAGCCTCCTTATTTTTTTAAATGCAAGTTCAGAAGACTTCTTGTTTCTAGTAATGTGAGGATCAGGTTATTGACATGTATGCTTCTGTTGAAAACAACTTTAAAAAGCTGGATAAAATATCACCAAAGAGCTTCTTAGAAACATCACACAGACAACAGGACAGTAAGGAATTACCAGCCAAAGTGAAAATACAACAAAACCCAGGGATTAATGCCAGCACAGGAAGCGATTTTGCCCTGAAGGTATATGACTTTTTGGCAGACACCTTCTGAGAATGGGACCAAAATATAAGCTCAGAACTGAACAAACCTGGGAAGTTGAATCAGACTCCTTGGTCAGCTGGACCCTTAAGAAGTGGCAGAGCCTGGGTAGAATTACAGTCAGGTATTAAATTATCCTTATCAAGCCCGAGCTTGAGGCAGCAATGGCCTTTCTCTTTGGAGAGCTGTTCGTCAAATTACCCCAAAATAGTTCTCAAGGAGAAAATTTATCACATCAAAAATAATAAGTAGGTGCAAGTACATGCTAGACTCTGTGAGGATACACAGAAAAGGCAGAAATGGAAACAGAAATGCAGCAAAAGGCAAAGACATCAGACGTTGAAATAATTAGACACCAACTGCAAAATAGCTATGCTGATAATGCTTCAATAAGGGAAGGACCAACTAAAGATATTTGCGGAGGGCTTGGGACTGTAAAAAGTGACATAGCAAGTTTGAAAAAAAAAAGTTCTGGAAAAAAAATACATAATAGAAATTAAAATCTCTGTGAGTGGGCTTAACAACAAGCTAAGGAGAGCTAAAGACAAGCATGGTCTAGAAGATGATTTGAAAAGAATGATCTAGAAAGACTAAAGGAGGACACTATAAAAAAAAGAGACTGATAACAATGGACGACACCATAATAAGGTCCAGGATATGCGATCAGAGTCCTAGGCAGAGAAGACAGGATCTGGGACAGCGGACATATCTGAAGAGACAGTGGTTGAGAATTTTCTAGACCCAAAACAGTAATCTGCAGATTCAAGAAATCCACAGACCTCTTGCAGGGTACTTAAAAAGAAATCTGCAACTAAGTACATTACATAGAAATTGCAGGAAAAAAAGACTAAGAGAAAAAACTTAAGAGAGGCCAGAGGCAAACAAGGAAGTAAAGATTATCTTCAAAGGAGTAAGAATTAGATTGACAGTTGACTTCTTAACAGCAACAAAGTAAGACAAATGATAGAAGAATCATGTCTTTAATGTGTAAAGAGAATGATTCCAACCCAGAAAACATTTCAGGTCTGTTGGTGAAACAATGATGTCAAGCAAGGTGAGAAGGGTCTTTGTGGCAGACTCGCACAGAACAAAATCGAAAGGTTGTACTTGAGGCAGAAGGAAAATGATCCCAGGCATGTTCGGGGTATAAGAAGAAATAAAGAGTAAACACAGTGGAAATATGTGGGAAAAAAATACATATTTGGGACTGAGTGAACTCTTAAGTCAGGGGTTGGCAACTTAGTCTATACAGGGCCAGAGCATAAATATTTTAGGCTCGTATGCCCTATGGTCTGTTTTGTGAGTGTTCTGCTAGTATAGCGAACAAATAACCATAGACATTGAGTAAAGGTAGGAGAATGTGGCTGGGTTCCAATAAAACTCTGTTTACAGAAACAGGAAGTGGGCTGCACTGGCCTGCACATCATAGTTTGTAGACCCTAACTTTAGTGAACTTCCAGTTCTACTCCTGAGCTCTTTTGATTTGCCTCCATGCTGAGGGGAAAGATACAGAGAACCAAAGGATTTCCCATCCTGTCCTTTACTGTTGCAGTTTACCATATATGGGGCCAGAACCCATCCACTGAGCACAGGCTCTGACTCCTCCCTCTCCAGACACAGGTCAGGGTGACACTGGGAGGGCATCACATAGCTTCCTCTATTCCCACTTAATTCTTGTAATTATAAGAAATATTCAATGACAACGAAGCAACTAGAACGGCTTTCTGAAACACACATCTGATAATGCCATTTTCCCTGTTAACATTTTTTTAAGGGCTTCTCTGTGGTCATCAAACCCCAATTCCTCACAATGACATGAGGCCCTTGCGACCTGGTATTGATCTTTCCTGTCTACTGTGGCCACTTGTCTCCCACTCGATCCAAACTCAACTCGCCACTTGAACTTGAGCACCAGTCTCCTGCATTTGGTGCACTGGCTGCTACCGTAAAGTACAGGAACTGTTTGTACTGACCCTTCTCCCCAACTTGGACTAGTTGACAAGTACTCGTCTTTCAAGACTCCACCCAGGCTGTGCTTTCCCAGAAAGTGATGACATCCCAAATTCAGCATGCAGAGTTCCTCTGGACTCCTAGTGCTTAGCCACAGGCCCTGAGCACAGCTGGCCACACAATATGTCTCTGTGTGTCTGTCTTCCCCATTATTCTGTGATTTCCTTGAGGATCTCTTATTTCTGTGTCCCAGCATGCTGTAGATAGGGCACGCAGTTAAGTGTGTATGTCTGTTTCAATGAATGATTGGATGAAGCAAAAACAAGAGCGACACTAACTGGAAAAACAACAAAACTGTTATCCTTGAGTTTATTATAGAATCCAGCCAAATCAAAATCACCAATTAATCAAATAACCCATAAATATCTATTGAGCATGATTATAAAGAGGTCAAATTAATCAAAATATTATTGTATAGTAATTATGGTGTTACGCTTACAGCCATTTAACTAATCACTTGAGTAATTTAAATTATCGGTAATATTTAAATATGTCTGTAATTTGAATGAATGTGTGGAAATAATGGGAATGGGTATAAAGACAAAGGGAACTTTTTGTTTTAATGAAGTGCATAATCTGAAACAATTTAAATATTCGTGTCAGTTGACCAATCCCATGTGTCTATTACAAATTCAGGACTGGTTAGGTCTGCAATCCCTTCAGTTAATTATTTCAATTTTTAGCTTTAAAACATAATTTTTTAAAGTTCACATTTATAGATCCTATCTATTGTTTAGATGTTCAGTTATTTTCAGTTACTTAAATTACCTTTAGTAAGCACTGCATTGTACAAATAGCAATTTGTTTACGCCTGCCTGCATTATAATGTGTTCCATTTGTTCATTGATTTAAAACACATAATGGAACTTCTGGTGTGATGTTATTTCCCTTTAATTATTTCTAAAATAAATGACTTTAAAACAGTCTTACAATATTTACCCTATTCTTTTTTTTAATAACAAATTTCCAACAATGATATGTTTGTGAGATTATAGCATAATTTTCTTTTATTGCTTATTTCAGTAATGTTTAATATTTTTATGTAATATGGAATTAATTTAATATTGACTAGTGTGAAATGAGATCATTTGGTGTTCATTTGAATGTCACATATATTTTCTTAAATGTTTCATTATAATTTAACAATATTTAATAAGCATTAAAAACAGTTACCTATGTATTTGCTTTAGTTGCATTAACGTGCTGTGCTTGTGTCTTTGAAATTAAATGGTGAGTGCGATTGTCTTAGGCTTTTATGGGGTGGGTGATGGTAGAGGAGTTTTCTAAAAGATACCTAAGTGAATCAAAAAAAACCCCAAAACCCTCTAAGATTATTTCTGTTTTCCCCCTAAATTTAAGAAGCTTATAGAATAATAGAATAATATTTTGAGTGACTAAAAAAGAAACTGAGTAAAAAAATTCTCTCCAGGGCAAATATATTCTAGGGTGGAGGGGGCATTAAGCCACTGTTAGTGCTGGCTAGTTAGTTTACCAGATTGATTCACAAGCAGAAAAGTCCTGAAACAATAGGTAAGTAATAGGTGAGATGTTAGAGTAAATAAGTGGAGCAGCAACATCTTGATCACTTGAACTGTTCTCCTGGACAAGAGGGTCAGCATGTTTTGCCAGGGCACACACTTCAGAGCCCTAGGTTGCCAAAAAGTCAGGTAAAAGATGTTAAAAGTTAAGGGGTATGGGGCGCCTGGGTGGCTCAGTCGTTAAGCATCTGCCTTCAGCTCAAGGCGTGATCCTGGGGTCCTCGCATCGAGCCCTACATCGGGCTCCCTGCTCCGCTGGGATCCTGCTTCTGCCTCTCCCACTCTCCCTGCGTGTGTTCCCTCTCTTGCTGGCTGTCTCTCTCTCTCTGTCAAACAAATAAAGAAAATCTAAAAAAAAAAAAAAAGTTAAGGGTTATAAAGTGACTTCATCAAGGCATTTTACCTCTTTGAGTCTCATAATTTGAAAAATCATTTTTTAGCTTTAAATGAGCTTGGGCAAAATTGTTAGCATAGTCTTTTTATTCTAAAATTATATGAAATGAAGGGATTTTGACGAGGAGATAGAAGGAGCTAAAGAATGGTTTGATAATATGTTCAATTTCCTAGTTTACTGGTGTCATCAGATGCCATGTATCTGACTCAAGCATGAGAAGAATTTTGTGCATGGCTCCTTTGTGCATGGTGAATCTGGTATGTTCTCATCAATGCTTGCATAATCTGTTTATTCTTTTATTATTGAATAAGAATTATAATTACTTTTATTGTCACTAGTTACTATATGGTGAATGAAATAAAGATTTTACTTATGTTGTTTTGATTTATCACAGTTGTATATTAGACTACAGTATTTAGTTCTTTCCATTGTACATAAGTGTTTAAGAATTGCTCATACAAAAAGAATCAGGGAGCTGGTGGTGTTTATAGAGAGGATGACAGCAACAATGTTGGTAGTACCAACTTTTCATAGACGTAGCTGTGAAATTCTGAGATAAAATTGTGCCAACATATGAAAAAAAGAAAATACTAGATTTTGGTAAGGAAATGAAAAAAAAAAAGAGCACTCCTACTGTTACTACAGTTTTACAACTACTTCAGAGAGCAATTATACAATGTGGTGGTAAAGGTTAACAGTTTTATAATCTATATCAAGAAATAAATATCCTACATATACAGCTTTCACATATGAACACAAGAAGGCATGATGCAGAACAATAGTGCTCACTGCTTCATTATTAATAATAATAAAACTATAAACAACTTAGCATTCATCCAGGGGAACACGGAAAATTACATTGTGGTATAATTGTAAATGGAAGTGGGGGAGAAAAACATTATCCTGACCCTTGAGGGTTCCTGGCAGGGTCTGAAAGCTAAACTGACAAAAGGAGACTAATAGGAGAAAAACATGCAGATTTATTTAATACAGGTTTTACGTGACACAGGGGCCTTCAGAAGGAAACAAATCCTCACTTAAACCTGAGCATTTTTATGCTAGGATTGATGAAAAATGGATGGTTGTAGAGAAATGTGGCAGGTCAAAGAGTATGAGATAGGTGTAGTAAGCTGGAAGAAACTTAGCAAAGCCTGTTTGTTCGGATGCAGCTGGTATCCCCTCGTCTTTGGAGACAAAGATGCTCCTTTACCGTAGGTATATGGAAGGCACCTCTTACATGAGAGTTTTATGACCTGCTTCAGGGGAGAAGGGGAGGTGGAGATCAGAGTGAACTTCCTGCTTCTGCTGTTCTCTCAGACTCTTCAACTTAAATTATTCAGTGTGCCAAGGTACCATGCTTTAGGGCTGGGTGGCCTGAACCCCATCTCTATGTACCAGCTGGAATGGGTTAGAGTTACCTCTACCAATATAAATAATATTCAAAAACAAAATACTGAGTAAAAGCAAGGGATCCAATACTACATGTAGTAAAACACTATTTAAATAAAGGGAACAAAAACTAAAAACACAACATATGTTTATGGATACATAATTAATTATGCAATGGAAGTATAGAATGTATGTAGAGAAATTGTTATAATTTTAACATATAGGACCAGTGCCTATAGATTTAGCCCAGTCTCTGACTCCCTCCCCCTATAATCATGGGTAAGGATCTTTATTAAAAAAATAATAATAAATAAAAACAATAAGCTTTTCTTTTATGGGCATTGAATTTTCAAGCGATTAGTTTGGAAGAAGAAGAAAATGAACTGATACAGGGGAAGAGTAGAAAAGGGACCACGACGGTATCTTTAATGTTTAATTTCTTTAAAAAATAAAAAAAAAATAAAAAGAATTATTTCCTAATTTAATACAATGAAACTTGACGTCCATTACACCACTTTACTTCTCACCTGAATGTCTTCGATATTTCATAATTAAAATTTAAAACTCCAACAACAACAAAAACAACAGAAGAGGCTAAGTCCTTATGAGGAAGGCATGGGAGTTGGGAAGTTGAGAAATGTGTCCGTTGTTCAGTTCCCAAACACACCCTGTGGACTGGCTGGGCCGAATGGAAACCTAGACCTTTCAATTCTGAGCGCAGTGCACGATTCACAGCAGCACCCTCTCTTAATTGCTTCGGGCACTCTATTTGGAATCCAAATTATCAAAGCACTCTTGACCCTGAATTGTAAGATTAAATTTAAGAAATGGTGGACTAAATTTTCCTTGTTGGAGTTTTAAATTGACTCACTGTCCTCGAATAGTAAGAATTCTACCACTCCGCCTAAGGGGGATGGATACAGAATTTTAAGTAACAAGCTGGTGTTTTCTGCATTCTGGAGTAGAGGGAGTTGCCTAACATAGAAAAATCCTTCATTATTGCTTTCTTGTTCTTTTCTATTCAGTAAGATGGGCAGAACTAGTAATTCTCAAATGCCTTTAAAGCTGCTAAGATTATCAGAGATTCGGAAAAGATTTAGGACCCCTAATTAAATTTTAGATTACAGACTGCAGCTGACAAACATGAAAGTTATTTTTAAATGGAGACCATTTTGGCAAAAACTGCATAGGTAACTATTTCTTTAGGGACTCAACACAATCTCGGGATTCTAGACTGGATTCTAAACTGAAATGGCAACACAATCTTCACAGTTCTCAATCTGGCATTTCTATTTGACCATCCTGCACAATGACTGTATCAAAGGGCCCTTCGGAAATGTTGGCCTTTCCTGCTAGGACTTCCAAGTATATGCAAGTAATAGTTCTTGACAAGCAGCTTTGCCTTCACCTCTGAACAGCTTCTAAGGAAGAGGACCTGTGGGTTAGGTATTTTGTGCAAAACATCAGCGTGACTGGCAGTCAGTGTGAGCAGAGGCAGCCCTTAGGAAGAACGTGTGCGCTCTTCTCGCTGTGTGTTTCATCTGACTATGATCTCCCACACTCACAACCTCATTTCCCCCCTTACCATCCCTAGTGAATGACCTACAGACGTCTATCTGCTTTCCACATCTCTCCTCTGTGGGGCCAAAGATTTCTCCAACTGCTTCCCTGACTTCTGGTCGCGGATACCCCAGGGGAATCACAAACTCAATGTGTTCAAAGAACACGATCTTCCACTCCAAATGAAAGATTTATTTGGTACATACAGTTGTACTGACCAGTAGCATCCTTCATCTGGCTACTCAAGTCAGATACATAGGTATCACAGGCAAGGTTCTCCTTCAAATCCTGTTGACTTAACCTCTAAAACAGTACATGCATAAATCCTCTCTATATATACATCCCATTGGTTTTCTTTCCCACATAGTTTATGCAAACCAACTGTTCTCTGTCTCCATCATCCTAGTCCAGGGTACCTACATCTCTCTCACCTAGGCAACATTGTTACCTCTAAGTAGTCTGCTGCTACCCACGTTTGATTCCTTTCTATCTGTGGCATTTTATTTGTTCCAGAGACCTATAGGATACTTGATCAAAATCTATCTTTCTTTAGAAGGTAAAGTGTAAAATCAAAACACTTACTTGTTTTTCTGAGGTTTGTATTCCTAGCACCCTAAATTGCATTATATTGTCATCCTGCCTATGTGCCCTAAATTCTGGAAAACAATTTCACATGTGTGCTTATGAATTTTTTTCAGCAGCAACAGTGTCTTTGGAATAACCTCATAGCTCTCATAGCTCAGGATTTTAAGTTGAATGGTACTTACCAAGACAAAAACATTTTGCTTTGTGTGTTTAAAAAAAAATCTTTCCCACCCTTAAACTTAAAAGCACCAACCTTTCCCCCAGTCTTTTTTTTAAGATATTTTATTCATTCATTCATTCATTCATTCATTCATTCATTCATTCATCTATTGTAGAGAGAGAGAGACATGAGCTGGGGGGGGGGAGGGAAGAGCAGAGGGAGAGGGAGAAGCAGATGCCCCACTGAGCAGGGAGCCTGACGTGGGACTCAATCCCAGGACCCTGATCATGACCTGAGCTGAAGGCAGATGCTTAACCCACTAAGCCACCCAGGTGCCCCTCTTTCACCTAGTCTTTACACAGATATTGCCGAAGTAGTAAATAGACTGACTTGATTTTGATAACCTTTACTTGATTCCTCTTACTTTATACTAAAGGAGCAACAGATTGTATGAAAAGGTTGCAATTCAGTTATAAAGGAGGAAGAAATACACACTGAATATTTCCTGTGTGCTAAGCCTTAAGTATCTTATCTTCCATTTAATCTGAGCAGATTCTGGGTTGTTGAATATACTTTTAACCACCTCTACCTTATAGATGAGGAAATTGGTATCATAAGAGATAGTCTTTTCCTAAGTATCTCAGCAGGTAAATGGCTGAGCCAACATTCCAGTTGATATCTCTGATTCCAAAATCCCCATTCTTTTTTTTTTTTTTTGGAGAGAGAGACAACGCACACATGTGCACAGGTGCGTAGAGGAGCTCAGGGTGGGGCGGGGGCAGAGGGAGAGGGAGTGAGAGAATCTTTTTTTTAAATAATTTTTTTATTATGCTATGTTAGTCACCATACAGTACATCCCAAGTTTTTGATGTAATGTTCCATGATTCATTACTTGAGTATAATACCCAGTGCACCATGCAATACATGCCCTCCTTAATACCCATCACCGGCCTATCCCAATCCCCCACCCCCCTCCCCTCTAAAGCCCTCAGTTTGTTTCCCAGAGTCCATAGTCTCTCATGGTTCATTCCCCCTTCTGTTTACCCCCCCTTCATTCTTCCCTTTCTTCTCCTACCGATCTTCCTGCTATTTCTTATGTTCCATAAATGAATTATCATATGGTTTCACACATTTAGGGAGTGAGAGAATCTTAAGCAGCCTCCATATCCAGTGTGGAGCTCAATGCAGGGCTCAATTTCACAACCCTGAGGTCATTCCTGAGCCTGAAATCAAAGGTCAGATGCTTAACCAACTATGCTCGGACACCCGTCAAAATCTCTGTTCTAATCTTTATAGACTATGTTTTCTCTAATCAGGGGTGGCCAAGATTTCCTCCTTACCAGGATTATTCTGTGAAAGAATTATAAACTGAATGAGGTTGATTTCATACCTAAAATCCAGGAGGAACTTTTCTTCAACTTCCTATTGTATAGTTAGGTAGGTTTGGAGAAGAGAATTTTTTCAGCCACAGACAGGCCATTAAACAGTGATTCTCTACCATGTCTATTCATGAGATTGACCAGGGGGATTTTTAAAAATCAGAATTTCTCAGGGTGAAATTCAGGTTTCAGTATTTTTAAAGCTCCCTAGAGGATTCCAATGTGCAGATAATGTTGGAAGGCACAACTCGAATTCTTTCTAGGAATGTATCATTATGTCTTTAAATTCAGTGTACAAATGAACATTAAATTTGGACAAGCAAATTCTTCTTTAATATGGGAGGCAGATTCAGGAACATCATGCTTACTATCTCTATCTGAAAGAAAATATATCCTTTCACTTTATTTTTAATATGTATCATTTCCAGTCATTTTTAATAAATCCTTGCATCTCCCCTGCAGCTAGGGGAAGGAGGGTATTTTAGATGCTTTAAATGCTCTTCATAGAGAATATGCCCTCTTGCCGCTCTTGAGTTTTATACATTCCCTCCAAGATGTGTGTGTGTGTGTGCGTGTGTGTGTGTGTGCGTCTGTATGTATATATTTAAGCGAAGTGTTAATTCAGTAATCGCATCAGAACACAATTTTCTGAAAAGAGGAGATACAGGCTCACAGAGAAGGCAGAAAAGCAGCAGTCAGGGTAACAATGCTGAATGTACTACAGGCTGCTGTTTCAAGGGCACAGGTGAATTTAAAGCTACTATACTCACATCTACACACAGCCAAAATCACTCAAGGCAATAGAGTAAAGAATGGCTTCTATGAATAAAATATAAGCCAAGATTGTTTCTTTTAAGGAAAAAGACATATCTATGCTAAATCGTAAAACCTGTTTCTAGGGCTGTTCCCTATAGCGATGTTACTTGTCCGCTTGGCTTAGTCTGATTGTCATCTTCTTCAGCAGGGCTCTCGTTCAGATAACCATCAGGTGATATATGTGCTTTTTAAAAAAACAGATGGGAAAGAACGCATAAATGTGCATTTATTCCATTTCCAATCTGTGACTCATTTCTGTCCTTTCTCCAACCTATTGTTGAGTTCTACAGTTGTCTCTCCTCTTTATATTCTCAATATCTTCCCTGTCTTTTCCAGATCCATGACCGTTATCTCAACTTCGGGTTCAACGCTCACATGTACAACTGGACCATTATCTCAACTTTGGGTTAAAAGCTCACGTGTACAACTTGCCCTTCTTCATCCCTCTAGCTCTTCAGTCTCTGGCCCTGCCTGGGTGTTACTGCCAATGACAATGAGCAACACGAGCAGTGTTCATTGTCATGAACACTGTTATCTTCTATTCATTTGGAAAAAAAAAAATAATGGAAAAAAAAATTTTAAGTTCCTAGATTACAGGCCAGGGAACATCCTCCCTCTTGGCTTCAAAATGCTTGAACTAAGGTGATCAGCATCCCCCTTCTCAACCTTGCGTCAGCCATGTCCTCAGCTGCTGCTCCCCACTTTGACAGCAGCCCATGTGGGTGCTCAGGGGAGAGAAGAAAGGAAAGACCAAGGAGTAAAAAACAAAGATGACGAGAAAAAAGGGGTTGAGTATGAAGAATAAGGGAAAAGTATACAAAAGAAAGTTTATAAAAAAAGAAAAAAAGAAAGAATTCTCTGTTGCTGACTCCTTGAAGAGCAAGGACATTTATGAATTTTAAGATAAGTGTTTAATTGGCAAGCAGACAATTGCATAAACATTGATTCATTAGTTTCTACTTATGAAGAGAAAATAGTCATTTAATTGCAAAGTTAGGCAAGTAACCTTTCGTCCTTTATAAATATTAATTTTCAAAATACTTAGAAAATTATTGGCATGGATTGGGCAGATTTGTTTTTGACTATCTGGGAAATTTCATGCCTGAAGCCAAATACACATTTTTATTAGGTGAAGGCTAAATGCACTGACGAATGAATCTGAGAAAATTTTAAGTTATTTAATGCACTTTTTATTTAAAACTCAGGGGGGCAAAATGAAACAGCCAGTAACTGTCAATAATTGTGAATTTAACCACACTTAATTAACAAATCAGTATTGCTACACATATCTTTGTACTTATTATTCCTACAATAAATGAGCCCATATGCTGAAAGTAATGTTTGTATCTGTTTTATAATTGTATACTGTTACCTGTTTGATAGGCAATACATGGTAATCAGTGGGTTATCGTGCTAATAAATGTGTCTGATTGATTATAGTTAACACTGTTTTTTTTTTTTTTAAAGATTTTATTTATTTATTCGACAGAGATAGAGACAGCCAGCGAGAGAGGGAACACAAGCAGGGGGAGTGGGAGAGGAAGAAGCAGGCTCATAGTGGAGGAGCCTGATGTGGGGCTCGATCCCAGAACACCGGGACCACGCCCTGAGCCGAAGGCAGCCGCTTAACCGCTGTGCCACCCAGGCGCCCCGACACTGTTTTATACTCATTATTAGAATTCAGGGACAAAACATCAGCATGTTTTTTTATTGTAATTTATCATATCTGAATTAGCCTATGTGATTTGACATGGTGCTAAATAATCTATTGCCCTCTGGACAGTACGCTTGAAGTACTGTTTAATAATTCTCTGCCATATATTTGTTCTGAACATTGATTAAAGATGGCAGTGTGATCTAGTTCTTTTTTGTTTTATCTAAAAAATTACAATACTATAATGTACTAAATGAGTGAAATATAGCACCTGCTTCTGTGTGCTGTTTAGGGATCAGAGTATGTTAAGAAATAATGACTAGCGTTTGCATAGCTGACAAGCTAATTCCTAAACACAAAGAGATATGTAATGTCACATTTGCATGAAGTATTATCTCTTATCACCACATAATGTATTTCTCATTATATTTTTATGAGCCCATGGGGTTTCATTGTGTTTCTTTGTTTTAGAGCATCCACATTTTATTCTAATAGATTATGATGATATAAAGCTACCTACCGGGGTGTTCAGCTCAAATCAATTGTATTTAAATTTGTACACTATATAAACATACATACTAGATTTGTTAACAAACACCATATCCAACCCCTACAGGTAAGTGGTTATTTTATGCTGAATCTTATATTATATAGATAGTAACTTCTGAGACCAGAATTCAAATTTGGATCCGTGTTAAAGCTTATACACTTTACCACTATGCTAAACCGAGTAAAGACTGAGTTAATGCATTTCTGACAAAAGCAAAGAAACATTAATCCTTTCGTTAGTCTTTGCAATCTTACTGAGGATATTGAGAGGAAAACTGTAATTTCTTTCTTTCTTTCTTTTTTTTTTTTTTAAGATTTGACAGAGACAGAGACAGCCAGGGAGAGAGGGAACACAAGCAGGGGGGTGGGAGAGGAAGAAGCAGGCTCATAGCGGAGGAGCCTGATGTGGGGCTCGATCCCATCACGCCGGGATCACGCCCTGAGCCGAAGGCAGACGCCTAACGACTGCGCCACCCAGGCGCCCCAGAAAACTGTAATTTCTGTAAGGAAATGGCTGAGCAGTCTGGAGACCATCCATTATGATCTTCACAGACCCCTAAGGTTCCTGAACCTGGCTGGAAACCTAGTTTTAGATATCTATTAATTAATCTGATGGTTCTTTTTAAATTGAAGTAGAGTTGACATACAATAGTATATTAGATTCAGGTGTACAACATAGTTATTCAACATTTATATACATTACAAAGTGATCACCACTACAAATATAGCTACCATCTGTCACTATACAAAGTTATAATAATATTATTGGATACATTCCCCATGCTATACATTGTATCTTGTGTTTTATAACTGGAAGTTTATAACTTTTAATCCCTTTTGCTTATTTTGTCCATCCCCTCTCACCTCTGGCAACCATTAGTGTGTTTTCTGTATCTGAGTCTATTTCTGTTGTTGTGTTTGTTCTGTTGTTTTGTTTTTTAGATTCCACATATAAGCAAAATCATGTGGTATTTGTCTTTCTCTGTCTGACTTATTTCACTTAGCATAATACCCTCTGGGTTTGTCCATGTTGTCACAAATGGCAAGATTTCATTCTTTTTTTTTATGGCTGAGTAATATTGCATTGTATGTGTATTTCATGCCTTCTTTATCCATTCATCTATCAATGGGCACTTAGGTTGCTTCCACATCTTGGCTATCAGAAAAAAAAATGCTATAGTGAACATGGGGTACATATATCTTTTTGAATTTGTGTTTTCATTTTCTTTAGGTAATACCCAGAAGTGGAATTGCTGGACCATATGGTAGTTGTATTTTTTAGTTTATTGAGGAAATTTCATACTGTTTTTCATGGTGGCTGCACCATTTTACATTTCTACCAATAGTGTACGAGTGCAGGCTTTACGTCCTTGCCAACATTTATTATTTCTTGTCTTTTGATACTAGATGTTCTGACAGGTGTGAGATGACATCTCATTGTGGTTTTGATTTTCATTTCCCTGGTGATGAGTGATGTTGAGCATCTTTTCATGTGTCTGTTGGCCATCTGGATGTCTTCTTTGGAAAAATGTCTATTCAGGTCCTCTGCCAATATTTTAATCAGATTGTTTGTAGGTTTCTGATATTGAACTGTATAAGTTCTTTATATATTTTGGATATTAACCCTTTATCAGTTCTATCATTTGCAAACATCTTCTCTGATTTAGTGTGTTGACTTTTCATTTTGTTGATGGTTTCCTTAACTGTGCAAAAGCTTTTTAGTTTGATGTAGTCCCATTTATTTTTGCTTCTGTTGCTCTTATCTGGGGAGACAGACCTAAGAAAATATTGCTCACACCAATGTCCAAAAGATTACTGCCTGTCTTATTTTTAAGTCTTTGATCCATTTTGAGTTTATTTTTGTATTTGGTGCAAGAAAGTGCTCCGGTTTCCCCAACCATTTCCTGAAGAGACTTGTCTTTTCCCCATTGTATGTTCTTGCCTCCTTTGTTGAAGATTAATTGACCGTGTAAGTGCAGGTGTATTTCTAGACTCTCTATTTTGTTCCTTTGCTCTATGTGTCTCTTTTGTGCCAGTACCATACTGTTTTGATTACTACAGCTTTGTAGTATGGTTTGAAGTTAGGGAGTGTGATACCTCCAGCTTTGTTTTTTTCTCAAGATTTCTTTGGCTATTCAGAGTCTCCTGTGGTTCCATACAAATTTGAGGATTATTTGCCCTACTTCTGTGAAAAATGCCACTGGCATTTCCATAGAGATCACATTGAATTTGCAGACTGCTTTGAGTAGTATGGACATTTTACGATATTAATTCTTTAAATTTATGAGCATGGTATATCTTTGATCATTTCTTATTTTATTTTGATCATGAAACCCAATGTTTAATAACAAAAAAAATACTGTTACTATTGTTCCTTATCCTCCTAAATGTTCAAGAAATGCAACAATAAGAATCATTCTACATTGATCTTTTGTTCCTTTATTCATCTTCATACTCTTAATGCCTAACACAGCACTGAGCAGCAGGTACCCCGTAATTATCTGTTGGGGAAATTATGGGTATTAAGAACAGGTGGCCATTTAGAATCAATTTGGTTAGTGCCATATGTTATTTGAACATTTTATTATCATTTGCTTTAAGTTAAAGGGAACTTTTAATTTTCAAAATTTGAGAGACTTTACAATTTTAAACCAATTGTACCATGTAATAGACTGCAAGATCCCATTAGATCCCTGAAGCATGCTCTAATTCTATATTTAGGTAGTACAACTATCTACATTAGCTCTTTTCATATTTTTATTTGTATTTTCCTCAAATATTAAATATCTGTGAATGTAGCCCCTATTAATGATGTATAGTGATTTAAATGTGACCTGTGCATATATACATATGTACACATGCAGTCACATGTGTGACAAAAATTGCAACTAGTATTAAATTCTAAGACTATATATATATACATATATAAACAGTTTATATCTTATAAAGTATATTTAGTGTTTATCGTAGGTGATAATATGCAGTTTATTAAGTCACATCACTTAGAATGATGATAGCTCTAAAGACCTGTTTATTAATGTATTGCTTTAAATAAGTATTTTTTAAATAAGTAGTTAAATAAGTATTAATCTCATTCAGAAACTGATCCACTGCAGGATGGCAGGCAACATGCTAAAGTTAACAACATTTAAGATGAAAAAAAGGTTATCCACTAAAAATAAACTCAGATACACAAAACTATTTTTTTTTCCTTTTGGTAAATACGTTTTATTGAAAACTGAGAGTCACAAACGTGCATACTTAATTAGCAAGTGTACTTCAGATTGGATCAAAGGGGTAGACTGAGTTATTTTTTAAAACCCCATAAAATGAGAAAAGCCAGGGAACAAAATAGGATGGAAGAGAGGAAGAGGGAGAAGAAGTATGTGTGTGTGGGTGGGGGGGAGGTACCACTGGGAAAACCAGCTGCACTTACACACGTGCATCTTCAAAATGAGCACCAAAAAACTGAAAAGTAACATCCGAGAACCAGAAATGTTGAATAATCTCTGGAACTTAGAAAGAAGATTGAAAAACACTATGAAGACAATAAAATAAACACAAGAAACCAGAGCCTCAACATTTTGTATTGTTAGATCCTGTGCTCAAGTTCTAACAGTCTAGAACACCCTAATGCTCAGAGTGAACGGATGCTAAGCAAGGGAGAGAGGCCACCTGGTCACTCATCAGGGCGATTACTGGAACACATGAGCCACTCCTCCCTCATCCCTCCCCAGCTTATATCAAGCAGCTGCTATTAGAGAGTTTGCTTTAAACTGTTAGTTTTTAGTTGAGATAAAGCAATTAAAGCAATTAGAAAACTCAACTGATGGGTGGAATTGCAGAGTAGATAGAGCTATAAAAGAACTAGTGGGCTCAAAAACAGATTTTTTTCTAAAAAATCAGAAAAGCAATGTGTAACATAGTTGTGTTTAACAATCTAGGGACTATCACAAAAATTTTGTTAACTATTTAATTAAACCCTGAGAATGTCAACATTGGGAGTGACTGAAGGAGATGGCACATGTAGGGTGCAAGGACGGTGAATGTATGTGATGTTCATTTTCTAAATGGTTACTAATTTAAAGTATCCTTCAAAAATTACACTATAAACATGTATATTTGCATGTGATGCATAATGCCTTAAACTAGCAAAAAAATGGGAAAAGAGAATTCAATGCAGTAAAATGAAATAAAGAAATCCAAATAGACGTCAGGGGGAAGAGTGTCTTAAAAACCACTTATGCCCCATTCATTTGCCTCCTCGCACCCATCTGCTGTTCCCTTGGCCCCGTCTGTGATGACCGGATCTGAGCAGACTCTGACCAGCTTCTACGGTTGCAACCTCATTGCTGATCACTGCAATGCCCATGACTTGAACCCTGTTCATGCCTCCTCTTCCCACCCTTTGTCTCTCACATCTAAGTGCTCAATGCCCATTGATGTCCAACCAGAATATGAGGTGGTGGAGGGGAAGGTTAAGGGGAAGTAATACCCCATCAGCTAAAATTTTGAGCAGTGTGGCAACAAGAGCGAGTAGATAAATTTTCACCTCTGTCTCCTTAGATCATACAGTTCCAAATCCTATAATTTCTGGGACAGTGATACTGAAGGTCAAGCATCAGTTTGACTTTGTGGTAGCCAGCTCAATAACAAATTCTCTACTGGCTCCCCCTCCATTTGACCTCACTGCTTCTCCCTGAGGTTCATACTCTCTAATGTAGCAGAAGCATATAAACCTTTTCTTCTGGCTCTCCTGTCTGGGGACCTCAAGCTAAGCAACACTGATTAAGTTAATATGTACCATAAACACACATACATGTTTCCTTATTATACAACAAAGGCCCTAGTATCAGGCAAAAAAAAAAAAAAAAAAAAGATAAAAGGTAAAAAAAAAAAAAAAAAAAAAGAAAGAAGTCAAATTAACAACAATCCCAAATCCAGCTAGATGCTATATGAGTGTGAGACATTTAAAAATACGATAATAAAATATTGGCAAATTTTAACAACAACCATCACAACAGACACAACAAGCACTGTCCCAGCAATTATGAAACCAGTTATGACAGGAGAAACAAAATGATAAATGAAACAAGCTAAAAATATTTCATATTTGTAAAGGTAAAATCATGAAACCTATGGACCTAAAATATAGTATTGAATTATATAAAATTAAACAGGTAAACATATAAGGGGAAATTTACTAATCTGTAAATGTTGAAGTCTTAGGATACTTCATTTTAAATAGATTTGATGAGGATATCAAAATCAAAATAGAGAAAAATGGTAAAATTCAAACAACAATTTGATTTTATAGCTAAATAGCTATGTGTATATATATACATATATGTGTATGTATATATATATACAGAGAGAGAGAGTGTATATATTTAGTCAATGTATGTGTACAGAGAAAGGGAGAGAGGCAGAGAGAGTTGTACTTCTAAGACAATCATACAATTTTTTCAAACACTCATGAAAGACTATTAAAAATTTTCATTTAATAGAACACAATTAAGAGCAGAACAGATTATATAACAGAAGGCTGCAGTCTCTGAGCAAAATATTTAAAAGGTAAAATTAAAAAGAAATATCCAGAAATAGCCAACAAAAGTAACAAATATCTCTTTGCTTAAAAATTTTAATATATTTTAAAATAACCCTTGTAAAAATATTTAAAAAATAACCCTTGTACTAGAAAGAAAATGAAAACTGAAATTATAAAATATTATATGAAAGCATCTGACCCTCTGTGGTTTGTCCAGAATGCTGTGCTCAGTGTCACCTCTGACCCTCGACACTTGCTGTTTACTGCCTAAGCTCTGCAATAAGTTCCCCAGTTCTCAACTAGGGTGATCATGCCACATGCCTCAAGTGGTATCTGGGAGGGTTAAGTTAAATTAATTTGTATAAAGCACTTACAAGCATGCTTGGCACACTTGGAAAACTAATATCTATATCTATCTATCTATATATACACTCTCAAGCTACTGTTATCATCATCATTACTATTATTATTTTTCCTAATTATAGATACTATGCATTCCATTTAATTAGCATGCATTTTTAAGTGTCTTAAGAACAAACTCAACGTAAGTCTATATTTTCAAATTGCAAACGGCTTAGCTTTTGCACAGAGGGTAGCAAAGTATTACTTGTGTGTAACTTATTTCTCAAATTGCGTTTTTGGATACCACTATAATGCCTCCTCCTCCATAAATTGGTAGCACTTTTCCATTGCAAAGAGCAACTGGAAATTACCAGCTTCAAAAGCCATTTGGCTAATTTTGGCATGACTGAAAAGAGGTAAATGAGTCATTTCATCTGCATTTATCTATGAATTTTTCATAACAAATAGACAAAATAAAAGTTTTCCCAGAAGCTTCTGCAGAGGTCAGATGCTTCTTAAACAAATGTCTAAATAGGAGAGAAATCTCTATGTCTGCTCTTCTATTGCTTTCCAAAATTTAATTAATTAATTAATCAATCAACTATTTAAATTAACATATAATGTATTATTTGTTTCAGGGATACAGATCTATGATTCATCAGTCTTATATAATATCCAGTGCTCATTAAAACACATACCCTCCCCAATGTCCATCACCAAGTTACCCCATCCCCTTCTGTTGTTTTTATGATGTTGAATAATGATTCTGGTGTTTAACAATATTGTTAATTGCGGTAATTCATAGCCTTGTAGCTCTAATGCCTAGAGAGAAGACAAAATGTTAAGAGTCTTAAAAGAATCTCCAAAGTAACCAAAAAGATCCTGGTTAATTGTTTAAAGGGGAGTAAGCCATCACAGGGAATTTTTAATTTATCTTGGTAAGCAACAGAAAGCCTAACAGCATAAACCTTCAAAGAAACTGGAAAACTAAAATAAAAAACTAAAAAAAAAAAAAAATTATAAGTGCTCTCTAGCTACTGTTACTATCATATCATTACTATTATTATTTTTCCTAATTATAGATACTATGCGTTTCATTTAATTAACATGCATTTTTAAGTTTCTTAACAAAATCAATGTAAGTCTATATTTATAAATTGCAAATATATTTATCAAATAGTTGGTGAGAACTTAGAAGATAAAAGAAGGAAGCTCTTTAAATTTTGCATGATTTATTAAGAACATACCATGCCATATGAGACTCTTTTTTTTTTCTTTTTTCTTATCTTTCCTTTCCTTTTTTTTTTTTTTTTTTT